>NW_004447898.1:0-1713 GCF_000243295.1 Trichechus manatus latirostris
TTGTAGAGGTGTTGGATTTCCTTGCGGATTTTAGGGATTAGACCTTTGTCGGATTCGTAATAGCAAAAAAAAAAAATTTTCCCGGTCAGTAGGTTCTCCTTTTACTCTGTTGGTGCAGTATTTTGATGAGAGTGTTTGATTTTTAGAAGATCTCAGTTATCTAGCTTATCTTCTGGAGTTCTTGTGTTGTTAGTTATGGTTTGTACCCTGTTAATGACATGAACTAGGGCCTTTAGCATTGATCCTATTTTTTTCTTCTACGATTTTCATAGTTTTTGGTTTCATGGTTAGATCTTTGATCCATTTTGAATTAATTTTTGGGTATGGAGTAAGGTATGGGTCTCATTTCCTATTTTTGGCAGATGGACATACAGTTTTGCCAGCACTGTTTGTTAAAAAGACTGTCTTTTCTCCATTTGATGGACTTTGAGCCCTTGTCTAAGATCAGGTGACTGTAGGGGGATGGATTTACATCTGGGTTCTCAATTCTGTTCCATTGGTCAATGTATCTGCCATTGTACCAGGACCAGGCTGTTTTGACTACGGTAGCTGTATAATAGGTTCTGAGGTCAGGTAGTGTGAGTCCTCCTACTTTATTCTTCTTCACCAGTGCTTTACTTACCCAGGACTTCTTCCCTTTCCATACAGTTAATTAGTTTTTCCATCCCTTTAAAGAATGTTTGTATTTGGATGAGGATTGCATGGTATTTGTAAATTGCTTTGTGTAGAGTTATCATTTTCACAATGTTCTGTCTACCTATCCATAAACAGGATATGTTTTTCCATTCATTTAGGACTCTTTTGATTTCTTGCATATAGTGTTTTGTAGTTTTCTTTATATAGATCTTTTACATCCCTGGTTAGATTTACTCCTAAGTATTTTATTTTTCTAGTGGCTATTATAAATGTTATTGTTTTCCTGATTTGCTTCTGATCGTTCCCTTTATTAGGAATGATTGTTGTATGTTTATTTTGTGTCCTGCTACTCTGCTGAAGCTTTATATTATTTCCGGTAGTTTTCTCATGGAGTCTTTAAGGTTTTCTATGTATAGTATCATATCCACAAATACAGACAGATTTACATTTTCCCTACCTGTTTGGTGCTCTTCATTTCTTTTTCTTGCCTTATTTCTCCAGGTGGACTTCCAGCACAATGTTAAATAAAAGTGGTGATAAAGGACATCCTTGTCTTACTCCTGCTCTCAGGGGGAATGCTTTCAGCCTCTTTCTATTAAGAATGATGTTGGCTGTTGAATTTGTATAGATGTCCTTCATTATGTTAAGGATTTCCCTTTGATACCTATGTTATTGAGAGTGTTTATCAGGAATGGGTGTCAAATATTGTCGAATGCCTTTTCTGTGTCACTTGAGATGATCATGTGATTTTTTTCCATTTGTTGAGAATTTTTGCATGTATATTCAGGAGAGATATTGCTCTGTAATTTTATTTTTTTGTAGTTTCTTTGCCTGGTTTTGGTATCAGGGTAATACTGGCTTCATAGAATGAATTTGAAGTATAGCTTCCTTTTCTATGCTCTGAAATAGTTTAAGTAGTACTGGTGTAAGATCATCTCTGAATGTTCGTTAGAATTCTATAGTCAAGCCATCTGAGCCAGGGTTTGTTGTTGTTGTTATTGTTGGGAGTTTTTATTTAAATCACCCTTTCAATCTCTTCTCTTGTTATGGCTATTTTCAGATTTTCAACATCATTTT
>NW_004447899.1:0-1824 GCF_000243295.1 Trichechus manatus latirostris
GAGTTAGCAGATAAATTATACGTTCTTGTTGTTCATTGCCGTCCAGTCAATTCGACTCATGGAGACCTATGTGTACAGAGTAGAGATACTCCATACAGTTCTCAAGGCTGTTACCTTCTGGAAGGAGAACATCAGGCCTGTCTTCTGAGGTGCCTCTGGGTGGGTTCAAACTGCCAACCTTTCAGGTAGGAGTCAAGAGCAAACTGTTGACTATGATTTGTGGATTTTATTAAAATAGCATATACTCAAATAGAATATTCACCTATTGAAAGGTGTCATTGAGAACATTGACCAAAATATGGTTTCAAAATATATTGGTAAATTATGAAATTACTGTCAAATTATAGAAAAACGTTTAACTGGATTAAAGTGTTTTTTTTAAAAAAAAAATAGGCAGAAATCGCTTGCTATTATTTCCAACTCAAGATAGGCCCTTCTTTTCATATTTGCCAAATATTTTTCCAAAATTTTATCTTTTTGTTTAAGGTACCGCTTCTTATATTCCTTGGCAGAATACATAATTTAGATTATTGAAAAAAATACTGGTCATTAGGAATTAACTTTATCAACTATTTTTGTATATCTATCGCAATATCTTTATAGAGCTCTACTCAGGTATCCTCATCTCCAGCTTAAGAAAACTGGCTATACCATAGTGGAAAGCAGACTCATTTTAAGTTAATAAATCAAAAGTAAGCTTAAGATTACCACTTAATAATGTTGGGGATTATTTAAATAAACATGTCAAAAGTTTATTTTTTTTATCTTCACATAATTATTGAGGCATAAATGTGATATTGAAGAAATCAAAGTCGTCAAGGATTTCATTCTTCTTGGATCAACAATCAATGCCAATGGAAGCAGCAGTCAAGAAATCAAATGATGTATTGCATTAGGAAAATCTGCTGCAAAAGACCTCCTTAAAGTGTTAAAAAGAAAAGATATCACTTTGAGGACTAAGGTGCACCTGACCCAAGCCATGGTCTTTTCAATCATCTCACATGCATGCAAAAGCTGGATGAAGAATAAGAAAGACTGAAGAAGAATGAATACCTTTGAATTGTGGTGTTGGCGAGGAATATTGAATATATCATGGACTGCCAGAAGAATGAACAAATCTATCTTGATAAAGTACAGCCACAATGTTCCTTAGAAACAAAACTGGCAAGACTTTATCTTGTTTATTTTGGACATGTCATCAGGAGGGACCAATTCCTGAAGAAAAACATCATGCTTGGTAAAGTAGAGGGTCAGTGAAAAAGAGAAAGACCTTCAATGAGACGGATTTACACAGGGGTACAACAATGGGCTCAAACATAGCAACAATTGAGAGGATGGTGCAGGACCAGGCAAGGTTTTGTTCTGTAATAAGGTTGCTATGTGTTGGAGTCGACTAGATGGCATCTAACAACAAATGTGATAAATATCCCTTTTTCCTAAAGTGAGACTTATCTGCTGTTACTTCCTCTCACCTTAGGTGAGTGGCTTGCCACAAACATGTTTTACCTTAGGTGAAAACAGCCATGATGAAAATATCATGACTATGTTTAAATTCAAGTTCGAAAGCAAGCCTAATTAGCTTGTTCAAATTATTCAAATAAAAATCAGGTGTTGCAGTAAGACATTGGAATGAAGACAAGATAAGAATAATTGAGCAAAATGTAGTAAATTGGAATTGGAGAGACAGAAGGTTTTTTTTTTTTTTGCTTTCTCTGGGACGATAACTACTTTGGTGGCCCATCTTTCATGAGGAAGTAATGGACAGAAGTGACCCAAGACCTTAAACTTAAATTCTCTCAAGTGTTAATCTCTGGGACCTTCCCT
>NW_004447900.1:0-1824 GCF_000243295.1 Trichechus manatus latirostris
TTAGATTTCTTCCTTACCTCTCACCATCTCCCCCTCCTTTCTCTCAAATACCTTGCTCCGTGTGCCATCTTTGCTTCTCCCTGGAAGTCTGCAAAACACCACTCGACTGTGAAACTGCTTCCCGCCCTTGCCACCACACTAGTGGGACCCCCGGGGCTTTTGTTTGTTTGTTCTTATTTGTTCTGCTTTGATTTTCTTTTCTCAGCTTTGGAGCCCTTTCTAGCTGGGCAGTACTGTGTGGCTTGGGAGCTACTCCCTTACTCTGTGCAGACGCACAGTGACATCCCTGAGGGTATTTCTTTTTTCTTGTTTTTTTGATTTTTTTTTTGTGAGGTTTTTTTGTTTCTTTGTTTTGTTCTCTCCCTTTTTCCCTTTTTGTCTTTCTTCATTTGCAGTTTCTCTATTTATTCATATTTTTCTTTTACCCTTTTTCTTTTTTTTTATTTTTGTGTATCTCCATTTCTCAGTCTCTCATCTCTCCACAACAATAGCAACCTCCCTTAGCACTCTTTTTTGTTTGTGTGTGTGTCTTTGGTTCCTGTTCCTCTCTCCTCTGTCTCCTCTTTCCCATACCCATCTTAGCTCAACACATCACCATCTACCCTCTCCTTCCTGCCTATCTGAACCATGTGCTGTACATTACACTCCCAAGCAGCACAGGCATGGCCTCCCAGAACCTGTGCCACACTGATTCCCAGTCTGCCCTGTCAGCCCTAGTACAGGCCACAAACAACCGATCCCAGCAACTCCCCTTAAGCTGGACCTGCCCTGCGGTACCATACCTGAGTGACTGACCCTGTCCATTGGAGAAGGAAGTGAAAAGTATCGGGCTCACAGACGAGCAAACAACAAAGAGCTCATAGCCCACCTGCTCAGACATAAGCCAATAAAACAAAAAAGCAGGACAAAACAAACAAATCTACAATCAATAAACAAGGAAAATAACTACTGAATGCCCCAAAGACAACAGACAATATCAAAACATTTACGAAAACAGGACAGGATGGTTCCAGTAGCTGTCCAAATTAAAACACCAGATGACTTTCCAGAAGAAGAAAAGGTGCTAGAACTACCTGATAGGAAATTCAAATCTCTAATATTCAGAATTATCCAAGAGTTAAAGCAAAAAGCAGACAAAAATGAGGAAAAAATAGACAAATTCATGGAAAAGGCAGACAAATTCATGGAAAATACAGAGAAAAAAATGGAAGAATTCAAGAAAATAATACAGGAACAAAATGCTAAGATAAATTCACAATGAGAAATCATACAAAAACACAACTAGAAATCCAAAAGATAAACAACAAGATTTCAGAAATGGACAGTGTCATAGAAGGGCTGAGCAGCATGTTTGAAATGATGGAAGACAGGATCAGCGAAATTGAAGACAAACACGTGGATAAAACTCTGAGGGAAAATCAGAAAAAAGAGCAAAGAAAAATGAAGAAACCCTGAGAATTATGTGAGATACAATCAAAAGCAAAAATCTGTGAGTGATTGGAGTTCCAGAATGGGGAGAAAACAGAAAACACAGAGAGAATCATTAAATGATTGCTGACAGAAAACTTCCCCAATATCATGAAAGATGAAAAGCTGACCATCCAAGAAGCTCAATAAACCCCACATAGGATAGACCCCAAAAGAAAATCACCAAGGCATATCATAATCACACTTGCTAAAACCAAAGACAAAGAATCCTGAGAGCAGCTCGAGAAAAACAAAAAGTCACATACAGAGGAGAAATAATAACACTGAGCTTGGATTTTTCGGCAGTAACCATGCAGGCAAGAAGGCAATAGGATGGCACATATAAAACCTTGTGTC
>NW_004447901.1:0-1794 GCF_000243295.1 Trichechus manatus latirostris
TTGTCATTTACTGATTAACTGCTCTGATTCCCTGTTGTATTTCTTTTGGTTTTGGATAGTCCTTGAAAGTTTATTTCCTAGATTGGTATCTGGCTTGTACGATCCTGCATCCTAGATTCAGCCTGTGAGCTGAAGTTGTTTGTCCTCAAATTGAAAGAATCCCTTTAATAATTCTTATACAATTGGTTTGGTTTTTACATAGTCTCTTAACTTGGCTTTATCTGGAAATGTACAAATTTCACCATCATATTTGAACGAGAGTTTTGCAGGATATATTATTCTTGGCTGGCAATTTTTTTTCTTTCAAGGTTTTATATATGCCATCCCTTCTTGCCTACATGGTTTCTGACAAATAATCTGAGCTTAGTCTTATTGTTTCTCCTCTGTAGCTGACTTCTTGATTTTCATGAGCTGCTCTCAGAATTCTTTGTTTGTCTTTGGTTTTGGCGAGTGTGATTATGATATGCTTGGTGATTTTCTTTTGGGGTACCTCCTACATGGGGTTCATTGAGTTTCTTGGATGGCCAGCTTTTTGTCTTTCATAATATTGAGGAAGTTTTCTGTCAGCAGTTCTTCAATGATTCTCTCAGTGTTTTCTGTTTTCTCCCCCTATTCTGGAATTCCAATCACTCGTGAATTTTTGCTTTTGATTGTATCCCACATAACTCTCAGTGTCTCTTAATTTTTCTTTGTTCTTTTTTCTGAGTTTTCCTGAAACAGAGTTGTATCCAAGTGTTTGTCTTCAATTCCACTGATCCTGTCTTCCAGCATTTCAAATCTGCTCCTCAGCCCTTCTATGACACTGTCCATATCTGAAATCTTGTTGTTTATCTTTTGGATTTCTAATAGGTTGTTTTTGTATAATTTCTAGTTGTGAATTTATTTTGACATTTTGTTCCTGCATTATTTCCCTGAATTCTTCCATTTTTTTGTCTGTATTTTCCATGAATTTTTCTGCATTTTCCATGAATTTGTCTATTTTTTCCTCATTTTTGTCGGCTTTTTGCTTCAACTCTTTGATAATTCTGAGTATTAGAGATTTGAATTCCCTGTCAGGTATCTCTAGTGCTTTTTCTTCCACTGGAAAGTCATCTGGTGTTTTATATTGAACGCCTACTGGGACAAGCCTGTCCTGTTTTTGTAAATGTTTTGATATTGTTTGCTTTTTTGGGGGCATTCAGTAGTTATTTTTCTCGCTTATGGATTGTAGCTTTGTTTGTTTTGTCCTTTTTTTTTAATTTGGCTATGTCTGAGCAGGCATGTTGTGTGTTCTTTGTTGTCTGCTTGTCTGTGGGCACAATAATTTTCGCATCCTTCTCCAACTGGGAGGGTCAGTTGCTCAGGTATGGTACAGCAGGTCAGGTCTAGCGGAAGAGGAGTTGCTGGGATGGGTTGTTTTTGGCACTTACTACAGCCATCGGGGTGGGTTGGTAATTCAGTGCAGGGCACATTCCAGTAGGTTGTGCCTGTGCTGCTTTGTGGTGTGATGTTAAGCGCATGGTGCAGGTAGGCAGGATGGAGGGGGGAGATTGTTATGTGTGGAGCTAAGATAGATATGGGAGAGAGGAGAGAGGAACCGGGAGCCAAAAACATATAAACAAACAAAAAAGAGTACTAGGGGAGCTTGCCATTGGAGTGGAGAGATGAGAGACAATGAAATGAAGAAAACAAAAAGGGAAAGAAGGAGATTTCAGGCAAAATGGCACTCTAGGCAGAAGCACCACACCATCCCTCCACAGCAAAGATCTGAAAAACTAAGCCAAACAGAGAAAACAACAATCCTGAAACCCTAAA
>NW_004447902.1:0-1822 GCF_000243295.1 Trichechus manatus latirostris
CTCAGGAAGACGCAAAGACGGCGCACGGAGCCAGGTAATTGAGCGAAAGGAGGGGGAGGTGGTGAGGTAAGGAAGAAATCAAAAGAAGCAGAAAAAAAAAAGCAACACCAGCAGCCAACAAATTGCACTCAGAGAGTTGGCCCGTTCGGGTGTGTGGAATCCAAGCAGCCCGTGTTTTCTGGACAAGAGATTGTGACCGCGGGAAGCAGAGGAGGCCAAGTAGGGTGAAGAAGTTTGGGGGGTGGGAAAGCATATATCGCAAATTACCAGTTGTTTTGTCTCCCACTGGACGCTCCGTGAAGCTTCTTTCTCGTACCCCCTGTTTTCTGGTCTCTGGTAGGAGTCCAAGATGGCGGATCCACGTTGCATTAGCTGGTGGGGGAACTCTGCATGAATCTCTCCTTGTTCTCCATTCTCTGTCAGTTTTCTCACTCCATTTGGTGCTTGGCTGAGTGCTTTATCTCTTCATTTGATGTCTTAGGGTTTCAGGATTGTTGTTTTCTCTGTTCAGCTTAGTTTTTCGGATCTTTGCTGTGGAGGAACAGCGTGGTGCTTTTGCCTAGATCGCCATTTTGCCAGAATTCTGACCAGAAACTTTTAATGGTATTTTTGACAAGCAGAAATGTTTAACTTATATAAAGTTTAATTTTTATTTTCCAATAAATTCAACATTTTAGATAAAATGTACAAATTCCTTAAAAAGTATAAATTTCTAAAACTGACAAGTTGAAAGAGAAAATCACATTAGCTCTCTGACCGTAACATAAATTGAATATGTAATCAAAAACGTGCTATAAAGGAAACTCAAGGCCCAGATGATTGTATAAAATTTTTAAGAATAAATAAGGTCAAACCTACACATTCTTTTACAAAATAGAGCAGGAAGGAATACATCACAATTTATTTTATGAACGGACTATAATTTTGACTCCAAAACCTGACAAAGATATTACAAGAAATAAAAATCAAGAAGCTATGTCTTTAACAAAATATTAGCAAGTAGAATCCTATAATATCCAAAAAGGGTAATACAACATGACAAGGTGGGGCTTATCTCACTAATGCAGTTTGGTTAACATTTGAAAATTAATTTAAAAATCAACATTTTAACAGAATAAGGAGAAAAAAAGCGATAATCTCAATAGATGCAGGAAAATAACAAAATATTTGATGAAAAAATATTGAATGATGTTTCCTTGAAATTAATAAGGCATTTTTCTATTGCTAAGTTTTTTCAAAATTGTAGCAGCGGGACATGCAAAAGCAACCCAGTTCCCAGTTGCGAAGGAGTCGATTCTGACTCATTTTGACCCTATAGGACAGTAGAAATGCCCATAGGGTTTCCAAGGCTGTCAGGTTTTACAGAACCAGAGTGCCTTATCTTTTTCCCATGGAGTGGCTGGTGAGTTCCAACTGCCAACGTTTTGGTTAGCTGCTGAGCCATTAACCACTGTGCAACCAGGGCTCCTTGCAAGTGCAGTAAGTCAATAAAAAGGGGAAGGGGTATAAAATAGGAAAGGAATAAGTAAAACTTTGCTTTTGCAGATGACATGATTTTCTGCATAAGACATTTACAAAGCAACTAAAAAGTCCAATAGATAAATTTAACAAAACTACAAGATACAATGTCATTATGCAAATGTCAAATATATTTCTATATACCAACATCAAACAATTAGAAACTGTAATATATGAATTCTATTGATAACAGCATCAAACAATTAACAGTAAATTTACAAAGAGAAATACAAGACTAACACTGAAGACGATAGAACAGTGTTGAGAATAATTAAAGGATATCTGAATAATGGCAGAGCTACAA
>NW_004447903.1:0-1778 GCF_000243295.1 Trichechus manatus latirostris
CAGTCAGTGGTGGTAGCCGGGCACCATCTAGCTGTACTGGACTCAGTCCAGTGGAGGCCTTGGTAGCTGTGGATAATTAGACCTTCGGACTAATCTTTTCTTTGTATCCTGTTCTCTTCATTCTCCCGTGCTCCCGAAGGCATGAGACCAGTGGAGTAGATGGCCGCTCACAGGCTTTTAAGACCCCGTACACTACTCACCAAGGTAGAATGTAAAGCATTGTCTTTATAAACTGTGTTATGCCAATTGAGCTAGATGTTCCCCGAGAACATGGTCCCCACAGCTCTCTGCCCAGCAATTCAGTCCCTCAGGGAGTTTGGATGTGTCTATGGGGCTTCCATGACCTTTCCTTGTACAGGTTGTGCTAGTTTCCCCTGTATTGTGTACTGTCTCACCCTTCACCCAAGATACCACTTATCTATTGCCTATTTAGTATTTTCCCCACACACCTCCCATCCCTGGTAACCAACAAAGATTGTTACATTTTGTGTGTGAACTTTTTCATGGGTTTTTACAGTCGAGGTCTCATACAATATTTGTCCTTTTGTGATTGACTTATTTCACTCAGCCCAAATTTCTTGACATAGTCGAGTGAGCACCTCCAGAGCTGCATCTGTTTGTTGAAACAACTCAATTGGTATTCTGTCAGTTTCTGGAGCCTTATTTTTGCCAATGCCTTCAGTGCAGCTTGGTCTTCTTCCTTCAGCACCATTGGTTCTTGATCATGTGCTATTTTCTGAAATGGTTGAACGTCCAGCAGTTCTTTTTGGTACAGTGATTATGTGTATTCCTTCTATCTTCTTTTGATGCTTCCTGGGTCATTCAAAATTTTCTCTGTAGAATCCTTCAATATTGCAACTCGAGGCTTGAATTTTCTCTTCAGTTTTTTCAGCTAGAGAAATGCTGAGTGTGTTCTTCCCTTTTGATTTTCTAAATTCAGATTTTTGTACATGTATTTATAATACTTTATTTCATCTTCTCAAGCCACCCTTTGAAATCTTCTGTTCAGCCCTTTTACTTCATAATTTCTTCTGTTCCCTTTAGCCCTTTAGCTACTCTATGTTAAGAGCAAGTTTCAGAGTCTCTTCTGACATCCATTTTGGTCTTTTCTTTCTTTCCTGACTTTTTAATGACCTTTTGCTTTCTTCATGTATGATGTCCTTGATGTCATTCCACAACTTGTCTGGTGTTTGGTCATTACTGTTCAGTGCATCAAACCTTGTCTTGAGATGGCCCCCAAACTCAGGTGGGATATACTCAAGGTCATATTTTTGTTCTCCTGGACTTGATGTAATTTTCTTCAGCTTCAACTTGAACTTGCATATAAGCAATTGAGATAGTCCTTTCCGCAGTCAGTCCCTGACCTTGTTCTGATGATATTGAGCTTTTCCATGGTCTCTTTCCACAGATGTAGTTGATTTGATTCCTGTGTATTCCATCTGGTGATGTCCACTTGTATAGTCATAGTTTATGTTGTTGAAAAAAGGTATTTGCAATGAAGAGGTCGTTGGTCTTGCAAAATTCCATCATGTCATCTCCAGCATCGTTTCTATCATCGAAGTCATATTTTCCAACTACCAATCCTTCTTTGTTTCCAATTTTGGCATTCCAATCACCAATAATTATCAATGTATCTTGATTATATGTTTGATCAGTTTCAGACTGCAGAACTTGGTAAAAACTTTCAGTTTCTTCATCTTTGGCATTAGTGGTTGGTGCATGAATTTGAATAATTGTCTTACTGGTCTTCCTTGTAGGCGTATGGATATTATCCTGTC
>NW_004447904.1:0-1821 GCF_000243295.1 Trichechus manatus latirostris
GGCTTAATCCATACTGAAGGTTGTAGTCGTTGATCTTTATCAGTAAGTACTTTAAGTCCTATTCACTTTCAGCAAGCAAAGTTGTGTCATCTGTATATTGCAGGTTGTTAATGAGTCTACCTCCAATCCTGATGCCACGTTCTTCTTCATTTAGTCCAGCTTCTCAGATTATTTGCTAAGCATACAGATTGAATAAGTATGGTGAAATGATACAACTCTGACACACACATTTCCTGATTTTAAACCATGCAGTATCCCTTTGTTTTGTTCGAATGACTGCCTCTTGATCTCTGTACAGGTTCCCCATGAGCACAATTAAAAAACCAAAAACCCATTGCCGTCGAGTGGATTCCAACTCATAGTGACCCTATAGGACAGAGTAGAACTGCCCTACAGGGTTTCCAATGAGTGCTTGGTGGATTTGAACAGCTGACCTTTTGGTTAGCAGCCAAGCCCTTAACCACTATGCAACCAGGGTTCCAAGCACAATTAAGTGTTCTAAAATTTCCATTCTTCACAATGTTCTGATCCATACCATCTAATATCTTTGCATAGTCAATAAAACACAGGTAAACATCTTTCTGGTATTCTCTGTTTTCAACCAAAATCCACCTGACATCGCAATGATATCCCTCATTCCATGTCCTCTTCTGAATTTGGCTTGAATTTCTGGCAGTTCCCTGTCTATGTACTGCTAAAACTGTTTTTGAATTATCTTCAGCAACATTTTACTTGTGTGTGATATTAATGATATTGTTTGATAGTTTCCTCATTCTGTTGGATTACCTGTCTTTGGAATGGGCACAAATATGGATCTCTTCCAGTCTGTCAGCCAGGTAGCTGTCTTCCAAATAGACAAATATTACATCCATTTGTTGAAACATCTCAATTAATATTCTTTCAATTTCTGGAGTCTTGTTTTTCGCCAATGCCTTCAGTGCAGCTTGGACTTCTTCCTTCAATACCATTGGTGCTTGATCATATGCTACCAGTCTGATTATAGACAGTACAGTTATCAATAGTCAATTTTGCCATGGGCTGTGTTAGAGGAAGCCCTTTAGTTTTGGTCAACTCCATTAGCGAAAGGATTCTCCAATGGCCAGAACTCTCATAGGCCTCAACTGCCAGCAGCACCGGCAAGAAGGAGGGACAAGCAAGGGAAAGTTGGGCTAGTTTATCAACTTGATCATTGAAGAACGCCTCAGATGTGTTGGCCTTGGTATGAGCAGGACGTAGGAGTCTCCGATTTTAAAGGGAGGACTCACCAGGAACAGCTACATGGACGACCCCTATAGTTCTTTATCCTGGATAAAGAAATTATCCTTTTTCTATTGGTTGGACCAAACAGAAAGACTGTTGGCTATAGTCCAAGAATCTATAAAAGGGTGAACAGCTGACAACACTCTGTCTTGGACATCCTGTATAGCAAGGACGACGGCCTGTAATTCCACTCACTAGGACAAGCCTTGAGTGCCATTTCACATGAGGGATAACATTGGCTGGGTGGAAGATGACCACACTTCAGAGTTCCATCGTGGTAAAGTATGCTGATTCCTTTTTCTCCTCAGACATTTGGTCCTGGGGGCTTCCCATTTTTCAATGGGCTCAGGCAGTGGGGACACCATTGCCATGTGCAAAGCCTTGGTGGTCAAGGAGCTGAGGATGAGAGAAGCCAAATCCTCCTGTAATTTGGAAAGGTCTTTGGTGTCAGGTTTAACCCTATCCTGAAGATACCATTGTCCTACCATGCTTAGAGTGCTGCAAGGATAAGCAGCTTCCCTGGAATCCAGATTTTCCTTAAAATAAGGAAAAATGTATAGT
>NW_004447905.1:0-1821 GCF_000243295.1 Trichechus manatus latirostris
ACCACAAGGACACTGGGTGGGATGGATACTTCTTACTGTACTGGAGAGGTAAAGGAAGAAAATAACAAGATCTGGGCTTTAAACTGCCCTGTCAACTCAGAGCTGATCACAGAATAAGGGTGCTTCTGTGGCAGCCCTAAAATAATCTCTTATTTCTTACAGTCACAGGGAAAATAAGGCTAAAAATCATAACCAAAACATATCTGTGAAGGTTGCAGAATTACAGGGTAAGTTGAAGTCAAACACACTCATCAGGTCTGTCATGTGAACTTCAGGGCATCAGCTGGGAAGGAGTGGGGCACAGACACTCTTAACGGGGGCATATGATCGTATTCAGACCAAACTGAGAATTTCCAACTGTTTTGCATCATCATTACTGTTACGTGAAGAACTTCACACAGTGCCCTTAAGACAGCCTGACACACTATTCCCTTAGTGTTATTTTTTTTTTTTATTCTTTCCCTTACTAGCATATAAACATGAGAGTAAGGATATTTACTGTTTCATTCACTACTTCAAACTGCCTGCACATAGCAGACACTCAATAAATAATCGTTGAGTGAGAGCCAGAGAGATAGCAGTAGTTTGGGAGGGAGGGGGAAGGGAGGAAAAAAGACAAGACAGCACTGGGAAATAAATTTTAAAAATAAACAGACCAACAGAGACAGTGACTGGAGGCAGTCAGTCTGATATTTTATACATCAGGTTGGATAAATTAGTCTTTACACAGTAGGCAAAGGCTATAAAGGATCATTAAGTTAGCACCTCACTCCCATTTTGCAGAAGAGTGAACAGGGGACTCAAAACAGTGTCCAAGGGGTGTGACACAAGACTAGAATCCAGCTTTCCCACAGTCTTAGTCCAGTGTCAAAGGAGTCCTGGTGGTGCAACAGTTAAGCGCTCGGCTGCGAATTGAAAGGTTGGCGATTTGAACCCACCCAGTGGAACCTCAGGAGAAAGACCTGGAAATCTGCTCCGGTAAAGATTACAGCCTAGAAAACCCTACGGGGAAGTTCTACCTTGTTATATGAGGTCACTATGAGTCAAAAACTGACGTGATGGCACCCAACAACAGCAAGTCAGCATCTTGAGTTAAAAGAAAAGAAAAGAAAATCAGGTTTAATGAGAAGAGGAAAATGCAAATCATAACTCTTGACAGATGAACGTCTCTTTATAGTTCACAAAGAATGCGCGTGTTTTTTTATTTGCTCAACACATATTTACTGAGAACCTACCTCTGAGCACGCTCAAAGAGAGAAATTGACACAGTAGCACCAACAATGGACTCCACCTCACCAACGATCATGAAGATGGCACAGGACCAGGCTTGGTTCGTTCTGTTATACATAAGGTTGCCATGAATCGGAGCCGACTTGACAGCAAGTAACAACAACACTATGTGTCAGGCATACACAACATCCCCCAGAATACATGCTATTTTATCATCCCATTTCAACAGGCTCAAAAATGCCAAATGACTAGGTGTAGCAGGGAATCAGATTCGGCCTTTCAGATCTGCGACTGGGACCTTTTACCACGGTGTTATCTCCACCTGACCTCCACTACCAAACACGAAACAAAATAAACAAAGCCAAGAGAGGGAAAAAAAAAAAAAAAAAGGCACAAAAACAATCAAAAAGAATTTGGAGCGTGGCCAGAACATGATGCGAGGCACTCCACAGAAAACAGAATGTAAAAAGTAATAGCTCTTCAATTCACCAACTCCCCTGAGTAATGAATTCCAAGCAAACCCTATTGTGTCAAAGAGCCTTGCTGTTCTGGGAGTTCCCGCTCCCCATGTGGGAACTGATGCGCTCTAGC
>NW_004447906.1:0-1760 GCF_000243295.1 Trichechus manatus latirostris
GTACAATAAAATATTAAAAAAAAAAAAAAGATATGGTGTATTCTGGAGAACACTCCATGTGCATTGGAAAAGAATGGGTTCTTTGCAGCTGTTGGGTGGAGTGTTCTATATATATCTATGAAGTCAAGTTGGCTGATTGTGGCCTTTAGATCTTCTGTATCTTTGTTGAGTGTCTTTCTAGATGTTCTGTCCTTAATGGAGGATGGTATGTTGAAGTCTCCTACTATTATTGTGGAACTGTCAGTTTCTCTTTTCAGTGCTGTTAGAGTTTGTTTTATGTATTTCAGAGCCCTGTCATTGAGTGCATAGATATTTATTATGGTTACATCTTCATGCTGAATTGTCCCTTTAATCATAATATAGTGTCCTTTTTTTATGGTGGATTTTGTTTTAAAGTCTATTTTATCTGAGATTAGTATTGCCACTCCTGCTCTTTTTTTGATAGCTGCTTGATGTATTTTTTCCATCCTTTGATTTTTAATATATTTATGTCTTTGTTTCTAAGGTATGTCTCTTGTAGACAGCATATTTATGGATCTTGTTTTTTTATCCATTCTATCACTCTGTGTCTCTTTATGGGTGTATTTAGGCCATTTATGTTCAGTGCAATTATTGATAGGTGTGAGTTTATTGCTGTCATTTTGTAGTGCTTTTTTGTGGTGCTGACATTTTCCTTGTTCCCCTTACTCTCTTGTACTGAATTCCTTTCATTTGTGGGGTGTTTTTTTCATTTCTTTTGTTTTTGTAGATTTTGTTTTCGCTGAGACTTTATGTTTTTCTTCTTTATTTTGATAAGTAAGTTTGTTAACTTTCTTTGTGGTTACTTTGAAATTTACCCTTATCTTCCTAGGTTTGATCCAGTCTTTTATTACTTGGTTTCACCTTGCCTTCCTCTGCATTAGAAAGTTCTATACCTACACCATTTATTTCCTCTTTTATTGTTCTGATGTTGTTGTCATTTGCAGATTAACCTCTCTGGTTGTAAATCTTTTATTTTTGACTAGTCCTTGGGAGTTCATTTCCTAGGTTGATATCTGGCTGGTGTGATCTTGTGTCCTAGATTCAGGCTGTCATCTGATATTGTTTGTTCTCAGACCAAAGGACTTCCTTTATAATTTTTTAAGTTTGGTTTTGTTTTTACATATTCCCTTAATTTCTGTTTATCTGGAAATGTTCTAATTTCACTAACATATTTGAACGAGAGTTTTGCAGTACATATTATTCTTGGTTGGCAATTTTTTTCTTTCAAGGTTTTATATATGTCATCCCATTGCCTTCTTGCCTGCATGATTTCTGCTGAGTAATCAGAACTTAGTCTTATTGTTTCCCTTCCATATGTGACTTTCCATTTTTCTTGAGCTACTCTCAGGATTCTTTCTTTGTCTTTGGTTTTAGTAAGTGTGATTATGATATACCTTGGTGATTTTCTTTTGGTGTCTATCTATATGGGATTTATTGAGCTTCTTGGATGGTCAGCTTTTCATCTTTCATTATATTAGGGAAGTTTGTATCAGCAATTCTTCAATGATCCTTTCTGTGTTTTCCATTTTCTCTTCCTCTTCCAATCACTCGAAAATTTTTGCTTTTGATTGTATCCCACACCATTCTCAGGGTTTCTTCATTGTTCTTCATTCTTTTTTTTTTTTTATTTTTCCTCAAATAAAGTGGTATCCAAGTATTTGTCTTCAGTTTCGCTGATCCTGTTTTCCATTGTTTCAAACCTGCTCCTCAGCCCTTCTATGACACTGTCCATTTCTGAA
>NW_004447907.1:0-1821 GCF_000243295.1 Trichechus manatus latirostris
ACTGCGGGGACCCCGGGTCTCAAGTGACGGGCCCCCAGAGAACCTGCCCCTGCTATCAGCCATGGGAGACCCCAGCAACCGCTCAGTGCGGCCCCGGGATCTGAGGGGTGGCGCGTTATCTGACAGGCCTGCCTGGATCATCAGAGGGGAGGGGTCCACGCCCTGCCGGGAGTCAAGGGGAGGACTGCGGGGACCCCGGGTCTCAAGTGATGGGCCCCCAGAGAACCTGCCCCTGCTATCAGCCATGGGAGACCCCAGCAACCCCTCCGTGTAGCCCAGGGATCTGATGGGCGGGGCATGGTGTGAGGGAGCTGCCTCAGATCATCAGAGGGGAGGGGCGTTCCTAATTCTGCCTGCACTCAAGGGGAGCACCGAGGGCCCCCCCCCAGATCTCAGAACAGAGAGGTTTGGTGTGAGGGTTAGCAGAGAGAGGAGTCCTAGGACCTGTTAGAATTCAATGTGAGGACTCTGAGGATGGATTGAGGGCTCCTCCCACCCTAAACAAAGGAGACCCCACAGAATCCCACCCCTGCTGTGAGTCCTGGGAGACCCCAGTTACAGGTGGCTTCATGTGGGGCCTCCTCACTTCTGCCTTGGTGGTGTCAGGGAGGGCAGAGTCCTGGACTGAGGAGTGGGGGAAGTCAAATCAACAAAGGGAGAGGTCCCAGGCCCTGCCAGGAGTCAAGGTGGGGACCCTGGGAGATGTCAGGAGTAAAAATGTATACCTTGAGGGGCACTGAAGGTGTCCCTACACAAAGCCCCCCCGCCCAAACCACCCTGCCCCCGCTTTCAGCCCTGGGAGATCTTAGGGGACATTAGACTTAGGGGACATTAGGCTCCAGAACAGAGGGCACCCCACAGAATCCCCGCCCTGACCTTGCTGTTCATCATGGGAGGACCCAGTCTGTGGCGGCTGGATGTGGCCCCGCTCACTTCCTTGGAGTGAGGGGGATGAGGGAGAGAGGTCTCAAGGAGATGAGGCCTTGGTCTGAAGAGGTCAGCACACTGATGTGCAAGCCCTTACAGGAGTAAAGTTGAATACCCTGAGGGAGGATTGAGGATACTCTCATCCTAGAAGTGATGGGCACCAGCTCTGTCCTGCTCCTTCTTTCAGCCCTGAGAGGGCTTGAGCAGGTGTGGCTGGATGGGGATCCCTCACCTCCTTCTCACTGGTCTCAGGGATGTGAGCTCTTGTTCTGAGAGTTTTCTCTCAGATCAGCTGAGGCTTGAGGACCCTGAATGAGCACTGAGGGGACTGCCAGCCCAGGACAATGGGGACCTCCCAGAATCCACTCTGCCCCTCCTGTGAGCACTGGGAGACCCAGGTCTGAACTTGCAGTCAGCATCCTGGGGATCCCCTCAATTCCTCTCACAGGGGCACAAGGAACCAGGAGGTGAAGCCCTAGGTCTGAGGCACGCATCCTCAGGTCAGCAGAGCGGAGGAGGCCCAGGCGCTGCCAGGACTCAAGGTGAGGACCCCACAGCCCCGACCCCACCCACCCCACTGGAAGCCCTGGCTGCACCCTGAGGGGCCGTGTCACTTCCTCCTTCAGGGTCTTAGGGGACAGGCCGACAGGAGACATGTGAGGCTCTAGAGAAGACCTGTAAGTCGGCCTTTGTCAGAGCTGCCAAGGTTGAGTTTCTCAGCTGAGGTGGCTCACATTCTGCCTCTCTCTCCCGCAGGCCTGTGGGCTCCCATTGCCCACCCTCCTGTCTGCTGTCCCCGACAAGAGTAATCATGCCTCGCCCATCAAAGCGTCCGCGTTACACACTTGAGCAAAACCTTCAGCCCCAAAGTGAGACCCAGGGCCTGGAGGGGGC
>NW_004447908.1:0-1821 GCF_000243295.1 Trichechus manatus latirostris
TCTGGAACCTAGGGCCTCTGGCTCCCGTGAATCACCTCTCTGCTTTAAATTGAAGAACAATATGATCGGTGCTGTGATTGGTCGCGGTGGATCGAAAATCAAGGACATCCAAGGTACAACAAACACTAGAATTCACATAATAAAAGGTGATACTGAAGCAGAGGTAAAAATTTTTGGCAGCCATACCATGAAAGAAAAGGCCAAAGCAATCATAGAAACTGTTGTTAAAAAACAAGAGGAAAGTTACAATTGCGAATACAGGGTTAATACAGTTGCTGCCCAGCCTTCTGCTGGAAGAGATTTAAGTAGAAATAATGTCAGCAGAGAAGTTCAGCCACCGATAGATTGGGATCAAATTCGGGTAGAGGCCGCCGAATGGGAGAACAAGAAATGGGCAGATTTACCACCAATTCAGAAAAATTTTTACGTAGAATCCGTATCAACAAGTTCAATGCCTCAGATGCAAGTAGATAAGTGGAGACAGGATAATTTCAATGTAATGTGTAACGACTTGAAAGATAGTGGAAAACGTCCTATTCCCAATCCAACCTGTACTTTTGAAGATGCCTTTAGAAGTTATCCTGAAATTATGGCCAGCATTAAAAAAGCAGGTTTTCTAAAACCAACACCAATTCAGGCACAGGCATGGCCAATTGTTCTACAAGGAATAGATCTTATAGGAGTTGCCCAAACTGGAACAGGCAAAACACTGTCCTATTTAATGCCTGGGTTTATTCATCTCAAGTTTCAACCAACAGCTAGCCACGAACGCAAGGGACCAGGCATGCTAGTCCTTACACCCACTAGAGAGTTGGCCCTTCAAGTGGAAGCTGAATGTTCTAAGTATTCATATGAAGGTCTTAAAAGCGTTTGTATATATGGAGGTGGAAATAGAGAAGCCCAAATACACGACGTTTCCAAAGGTGTAGATATCATCATTGCAACTCCTGGCCGACTAAATGATTTGCAAATGAATAACTTTGTCAATCTAAGAAGCGTAACCTATTTGGTGTTAGATGAGGCTGATAAAATGCTAGACCTAGGGTTTGAACACCAGATAATGAAGATTTTATTAGATGTGCGCCCAGATAGGCAGACCATTATGACTAGTGCAACTTGGCCAGACGGTGTCCGTCGACTAGCACAATCTTATTTGAAAGAGCCCATGATTGTATATGTAGGTACTCTGGATCTAGCTGCAGTAAATACAGTGAAACAAAATATAATCATTACCACGGAAGAAAAGAAACGATCTCTTATCCAAGAGTTTCTAGAAAACATGTCACCCAAAGACAAAGTTATCATATTTGTCAGCAGAAAACTTATTGCTGATGACTTGTCAAGCGATTTAAGCATCCAGGGTATACCTCTTCAGTCTATGCACAGCAACAGAGACCAGAGTGATCGTGAGCGAGCATTAGAGGATTTTAAAAGTGGAAAAGTGAAAATACTGATCGCTACCGATTTAGCATCCCGGGGCCTTGATGTTCATGATATCACACACGTATACAATTACGATTTTCCACGGAATATCGAAGAGTATGTCCACAGAGTGGGGCGCACTGGAAGAGCAGGGAAGACTGGCACATCGGTTACCCTTATCACTCAAGATGATTGGAAAATCGCCACTGAGTTGATTACAATTCTGAAAAGAACAAATCAGTTTGTCCCAGACGAACTTGTGGCACTGGCTGAGAGATATAAGGCGTATAAACAACACAAGGAAACAGAAAAACAATCAAGAAAATCTCAAAGAAAACCTAAGGAGTTTTATTGATAACTACACTGAACAGTTGCACCAGGCTACTAAAAGACTCAAGA
>NW_004447909.1:0-1820 GCF_000243295.1 Trichechus manatus latirostris
CTGCATGAATCTCTCCTCACCCGTTGTCTGTCAGTTTTCTCACTCCATTTGGTGCTTGGCTGAGTTCTTTATCTCTTCATTTGATGTTTTAGGGTTTCGGGATTGTTGTATTCTCTATTCGGCTTAGTTTTTCGAATCTTTGCTGTGGAGGGACGGCGTGGTGCTTCTGCCTAGAGTGCCATTTTGCCGGAACTCCCCCGCAGCTTACCCTTTTGCAATGGGGTTTTGCCACTCCTCCCATCAAGAGGCAGAGGAGTCTATTTCCCCTCCCCGCTTGAATCTGGGCTGGCCCTGCCTTGCTTTGGGTAATAGAATGGAGCAGAAGTGATACTGTATAACTTCTGAGCCTAGGTCTCAAGAGGCCTTGCAGCTTGCATTTTCATCCTCCTCAAAGCCCTGAGTTACCATGTAAAAAAGTCAAGCCTGTCCTACTGGAGAGACAAGTTGAGGAGAGCTGAGGCACTCCAGCCAACAGCCAGAACCTAGGCCCCAGATATGTGAGCAAAGCCATCTTGGAAATTCCAGTTCCTACCAAGCTCCCAGCTGAATACAGTTACATGAGTGACCACAGAGGAAGCAGAAGAATGGCTCAGCTGAGTCCAGCCAGCCTAGAGTTGGGAGAAATACTAACTCACTGTTTTAAACCAATACTTTTAGGTTATGTAGCACTAGATAATCAAAACAGAGACACACAATTATGGCCAGCCAGACATGTCAAGGACTCTTGGGCCAAATCTTTGCCTTTACAAGAGGGAAGCCCTAATGAGGCATTTAGAACTAGAGCTCATATTTCAGAAACGCTCTCTTCAGTGGACCTGACTGGCCTTCCTTGATAGGATGGGTTTCACCTGAGGATCTGACAGCTGTAAAACGGCATAAACACCATCAAGTTTTAGTCCCTCATTTAACAGAAGCTGAGGCCAAAGAGGTTAAGAAGCTCGGTCAAGGTCACACAGCCATCTAATGGCCAAACTGGGACTTGAATTCAAGGCTTCTGAGTTCTAATCTGGAATCCCTGGGTGGTGCAAATGGTTAACACGTGTGGCTCCTAACTGAAAGTTTAGAGGTTCGAGCTTACCCAGCAGTGTCTAGAAAGAAAGGCCTGGCAATCACTTCATAAGATCAACCCTTAAAAACTCTATGGAGCATAGTTCTACTCTGACACACCTGAGATGGCCATGAGTTGGGGTCGACTTGATTGGCTTGAAGTTTTTATCTAGTGCTCTTTCCAATCAAATATGCTGCTCATAGGATTCCTCAAAAAGATTTCCATCACATCAGAATTAAAAACACACTCCCAGGCAAAATAATAGTCCCAGAAAGGTCTGATTAGAAAATAACTTTCAGTCCCATGGGCAAAAAATGTGGCATTATATGGTACAGAAAGCATAGGCTTTGGGGTCAGAAGACCTGGGTCTAAGACTTGTATCTTCCATATATTTCCCTTCTGACCTCTCTGAGGCTATTTCTTATCTGTGAAGCTCCCCCAGGGCTGTACATATGAAAGCACTTTAAACTGCGAAAAGCATTCTACAGATATTAATAGAAACTATTAGTAGGAAAGCAGCCTGTACTTAGGACATTATACTCTTTCCTTAGACTCCCAGGAGAATTTTTTAAGAGTTGACTTTGGAGTTGAGATTTGCATCCACTGTGAAAATCAGACTAGAGATTATTCAAAAGAAAGTCTCAGCCTGGCCACCTTGTCTAGGGAGCTTCCCCTATACTCCCAGACCAGGCGCAATGATTGCTGAGGACTGACTGTGAGCTGGGCGAGGTGGACAGCCAGTGAGACCTGAGCCAGCTCCATACCAGCTCCA
>NW_004447910.1:0-1820 GCF_000243295.1 Trichechus manatus latirostris
AAAAATGTCCACTGAGGTCCTAAAGAAAATGTATGATGGCAACTGGGCCCTTAGGGAGGCATGAACCAAGAAGGCAGCTCAGATGTGGACATGCTGTAGTCACCCCTGCTTTGGTCCCAGTTGGAGAAGCATTGCCCTGAACAGCTCTGTGGCCCTGAGTTCCAGTGGCAACTGGCTTGCTCTCAGTGTGGGAATTCTGTAGAGCAAGTATCACACAGTAGGGCTCTTATCACTAAAGTCTCTTCAAAACAATCAAATCAGCAAATACTTCTGAGAGCCTAGTACGTCTTCCCAGCAGCCCCAAGGAAGAAAAGGCCTGGCAATCTACTTCTGTAATATTACAGCCATTGAAAACCCTGTGGAACACAGTTCTATTCTGACATACATGGGGTCGCCACAAGTTGGAATTGACTCAACAACAATAGGTTTGGTTTTTTTGGTTTATTATGTCCAAGGCACTGTATTTTACCAGGAGTTCACTGTATTTTAAATTTTATATATTAGACCAGTCCATATTATTAAAGATTTGTTGAAAACCAGTAAGCAGACAAAGTAAAAGTTACTCATTTTAATCATATAAGAAACATTTCAATGTATTTGTACCAATAGGTGATGGAAATTCAGCAAACATATTATCAGGTAAGAGAACATTTTTGTGTTTTTCACTTGGGATAGTGCTGAGTGTCCCTCTAAATACAGGAGAAAAGTAAATGAGAGAGATTTGCTGTAATTTTACTGAGTGGCTCATTATCACCTGCCCCTTACCATTGAGTTTATGGAGACCAGTTTTTAGGGGGTCACTCAATAGAGTCACTGACTTCTTTAAAAAAAAAAGAAAGATTGAAAAAAACATTGGAGACCATTTTGAACATAGTTTTGGAATTGTCCTTAAGCTTCAGTTTAGCTCTGAGAGTATCTAAACTCTCACCGTTTTTATAACTGATACGTTTCAAGCTTTCTTTGAACGCATAATCATTTGATCACAGGTAATGTTTACTTATTACATGAACTTCCTATTGCTGCTGCAATAAATCTTGGCTCGTGGCCCATTTCTCCATCTTGAACATCAGCAGTGTGGCATCTTCACATCTCTCTGACTCTGATCACTCTTCTGCCCCTCTCTTCCACTTTTAAAGACACTTCTGATTACAATAATCCAGGCTAATCTCTCTATTTTAAGGTCAGCTGATTGGCAACATTAATTCCCCTTTGTCATGTAACCTAACATATTCACAGGTTCCAGGGATTAGGATGTAGACATTCTTTGGGGGCCAGTATTCTGCCAATCACATTTAATTATTAAATATGGTTTTGAAGTTGCCACTGCTCAATGGCACAGAAATGGACACCTCACTCAGGACATACATT
The DNA here is from genome assembly GCF_000243295.1 of Trichechus manatus latirostris. Taxonomy (NCBI): domain Eukaryota; kingdom Metazoa; phylum Chordata; class Mammalia; order Sirenia; family Trichechidae; genus Trichechus; species Trichechus manatus. Next base: position 1,369 of record NW_004447910.1, read on the forward strand.
GAAATATGGTGACCCGAACCGCAAGAGAAGAAAGGTGTGGTACAAGAGAGGGAGCATCTACCCAAGCAAATGCAAAACAACTAACAATCGTGGTCCACCTAGTGTCCTTTCTTCTGTGGGTGTTCCTCATGGGTATTGTCAGTAATTGCCAGGACCAGATATGGTGCCTGGAAAGCAGGTGAGAATGTGGGATCCTGTGGAGCCATGGAGAGGTTTTATGCTGGGAAACACTTACGACACAGAGAAAAGTCAGTGATATAACAGGCTTAAAAGTAAAGTAAGCAGAACAAGTGAATGAAAGTATCGGGGAATCCTGATGGTCCAGATCATCAGACCAACTCTAGCGAGAGTATTCAGACAAAAACCACATACACCCACTCCTCATTTATCAACTCTCTTGGTCTCCAACATTTCGTATTTATGACAATAGTAAAAATTCTACTATCTATTTT
>NW_004447911.1:0-1819 GCF_000243295.1 Trichechus manatus latirostris
CCTGCTGAACCATCCTGTCCTGTTTTTGTATATGTTTTGATATTGTCTGCTGTCTTTGGGGCATTCTGTAGTTAACTGTCCTCATTTATTGATTGTAGATTTGTTTGTTTTGTCCTGCTTTTTTGTTTTATTTGGTATGTCTGAGCAGGCAGGCTGTGTGTTCTTTGTTGTTTGCTCATCTGTCAGCATGCTACTTTCCACCTCCTTCTCCAATGGGCAGTTTCAGTCACTGAGGTATGGTAACAGCAGGTCAGGTCCAGCTGAAGGGGAGTTGCTGGGATGGGTTGTTTGTGGCACATACTAGGGCTGACAGGATGGACTGGGAATCAGTGCAGGGAGTGTGATGTTCAGCGCACAGTGCAGGTAGGCAGGAAGGAGGGAGGAGACTGTGATGTGTGGAGCTAAGATGGGTATGGGAAAGAGGAGAGAGAGGTTAGAGGAACAGAGGCCAAAAACATACATGCAAACAAAAAAGAGTGCTAAGGGAGCTTGCTGTTGGAGTGGAGAGATGAGAGACTGAGAAATGGGGAAAAACAAAAATGAAAAAAAGAAAGAGTGTAAAAGTAAAAAAATGAATAAATCGAGAAACTGGAAATGAAGACAGACAAAATGGGAATAAGAGAGAGAAGAAAACAAAACAAACAAACAAACAAAAAAAAACCAAAAAGAAAAGAAAAAACAAGAAAAAAGAAATTTCCCCAGAGATGTCAGTGTGCATCTGCACAGAGTAAGGGAGTAGCTCCCAAGCCGCGGGTCACTGCCTGTCCAGAAGGGTCCCCCAAGCCAAGAAAATAAAAAGAAAACAAACAAACAAATCAAAACAGAATAAATCAGAACAAACAAACTAAAGCCCCGAGGGTCCCACCAGCTTGGTGGCACGGGCTGGGAAGCAGCCCCACAGTCGAGTGGTGCCTTGCAGCCTCCCAGGAAGAAGCAAAGATGGCACACGAGCCAGGTATTTGAGAGAAAGGAGCAGGAGGTGGTGAGACGTATGGAAGAAATCTAATGAAGTGGAAAAAAGCAACACCAGCAATGAACAGATGGCACTCAGGGAGCAGGCCAGCGTGGGTGAGCAGAATCCAAGCAACACCGGGGTGAAGCCAGTGCTTCCCAGCCAAGAGTCTGTGGCTGCAGGAAGCAGAGGAGGCTGAGTGGGGGTGAAGAAGGGTGGGAGGTGGGAAAGCGTATATCATTGGTTAGCGGTTGTTCTGTCTCCTGCTGGAAGCTCCGTGAAGCTGCTTTCTCATACCCCCTGTTTGCCGATCTCCAGTAGGAGTCCCAGGTGGTGGATCCATGCTGTGGTAGCTGATAGGGGACCTCTGTGTGTATCTCTCCCCGCTCTCTGTTCTCGGTCAGTTTCTTATTCCATTTGGTGCTTGGCTGAGTTCTTTATCTCTTCATTTGATGCTTCGGGTTTCAGGATTTATGTGTGACTCTGTTTGACTTAGTTTTTCAGATCTGTGCTGTGGAGGGATGATGTGGTGCTTCTGACTGTTGTGCCATGTTGCCCAGAAGTCCTCCAATGGCATTTTTTAATGAGATGGAGAAACAAACTACCAACTGCATATGGAAAGGGAAGAGGCCCCAGATAAGTAAAGCATTACCCAAGAAGAAGAACAAAGTGGGAGGCCTCACACTACCTGATTTTAGAACCTATTATACTGCCACATTAGTTAAAACAGCCTGGTACTCGTACAACAACAGATACATAGACCAATGGAACAGAATTGAGAATCCAGATATAAATTCATCCACCTATGAGCAGCTGATATTTGACAAAGGCCCAAAGTCCATTAATTGGGGAAAAGACAGTCTCTTT
>NW_004447912.1:0-1818 GCF_000243295.1 Trichechus manatus latirostris
CTTAAAAGCTAGCGAGCGGCCATCTAAGATGCATCAATTGGTCCCAGCCTACCTGGAGCAAAGAAAGAAGAACATCAAAGATACAAGGAAAGTATTAGCCCAAGAGTCAGAAAGGGCCACATAAACCAGAGACTCCCTCAGCCTGAGACCGGAAGAACTAGATGCTGCCTGGCTACCACCAAATGACCGCCCTGACATGGAACACAACAGAGTCCCTGACGGAGCAGGAGAAAAGTAGAGTGCAGAACTCAAATTCTAGTAAAAAGACCAGACTTAATGGTCTGAGTGAGACTAGAGGGAGCCTGGGAGATATGGTCCCTGGACTCTCTGTTAACCCAAAACTAAAATCACTCCCGAGGCCAACTCTTGAAACAAAGATTAGACGACCATGAGACATAAGATGATACTTGTGAAGACTGTCCTTCTTAGCTCAAGTAGATAACATGAGACTAAATGGACAGCTTCTGTCCAGAGGCGAGAGGAGAAGACAGAGAGGGTCTGGAGCTGGTTGAATGGACACAGGAAATCGGGTGGAAAGGAGGAGTGTGCAGTCACAGTATAGGGACAGCAACTAGGGTTACATAGCAATGTGTGTATAAATTTTTGTATGAGAGACCAACTTGAATTGTAAACTTTCACTTATAAAGTACAACATTAAAAAATAATTTTAAAAAAGGGGAGGGGCGGGGCCAAGATGGCAGAGAAGTCAGATGCTTCCTGTGGACCCTCTTACAACAAAGACCCAAAAAAACAAGTGAGTAGATTATATATGGCAATCTGGGAGCCCTGAACATCAAAGGCAGCATTGAGGAACCAGACTGAGCAACGGGGAGGGAGAGACAGTTCAGAAGCAGCGAGGAGTTGTCAGACCTGACCCGGCGAGAGTCTGAGCCCTTCAGGCCTGAGCAGCTCATGGGTGAGTGGTGAGGCGGGCAAGCGATGGTCCTTGGGAGGCACGTTTTCCACACCAGGAGAGACTCAGAGCCAGAGAGTCTACATGGCCACCGAAAACCAGTGAGAAGCAGCCCTGGATGAAAGATAAGTACTTGCCTACGGCCTACCGCACAGATCGAAAACACCCTCCTTAGGGAAAAACCTCTCTCCCATTTACCTCCCCGCTCCTTGCTCTGCACTGGGTCCCAGACTGGCTTCAGCAATTGATGAGTCCCCTGGGCCAGAAGTAGGATCCGTCACATGCCCGGAGCCATTCTCCTTGTCTTGGAGAGTGAACAAATTAACAAACGGGAAAAAATAAACTGCTGGCTCCCCTAAGCCAGAAACCCAGGGTAAACACAGCTCCTTTGCCTAGGCACAGGCATAAGGGATCCATGGACTTTGCCTTTCCTCCTGCATAGACTTGTGTAGGCACATTTCAACAGCGTAGGCCCTCATTACTGCAGTACAACAGGGTATATACTGGAACTCTAACTTCAACTCTTTCAGCTGTGAAGTGGCAGGTTCTTGACATTTGACACTGCTCAGCCCATTAAGCAGGGTCTTCACCTACCCACATCAGGGGCCTAAGGACTGGTGGTTCCACCCACGCCACCTAGCCACCTGCGATGGGGGCCCATGAATAAGAGGTGCCCCCCAGTCTTTACGGCCAACAACATTAGGTGCTCATAGTCCGGCTGCAAAACCCACCCACCTATGTGCTCTAGGGAATAGGGACACACTTCCTCTTGGACACTTGGGGGTGGCTGTTGCCCCCCTGCCTTGCTCAGAGTGTGTCCCCCTGCTGCAGCCAGATGCCTGTGCCTACACCAATCACCCATGCCTGTCTAGGACTGTGAGAGCCTACACCACACACTTGGTGGT
>NW_004447913.1:0-1817 GCF_000243295.1 Trichechus manatus latirostris
TCAATTTGGCTAGGCCATGATTCCCAGTATTGTGTGATTGTCCACCATTTTGTCATCTGATGTGATTTTCCTATGTGTTGTAAATCCTACCTCTATGATGATTAGAGGCATTTATGTTAATAAGGCAGGACTCAGTCTACAAGATTAGGTTCTGTCTTCAGTTAATCTCTATTAAGATATGAAAGACAGAAGTGAGAAGAGAGATGGGGACCTCATAACACCAAGAAACAAGAGCCAGGAGAATAGTGTGTCCTTTGGACCTGGGGTCCCTGCACTGAGAAGCTCCTCGAGCAAGAAAGATTGACGACAAGGACCTTCCCCCAGAGCCAACAGAGAGAGAAAGCCTTCCCCTGGAGCTGGCACCCTGAATTAGGACTTTTAGCCTCCTAGACTGTCAGGAAATAAATTTCTCTTTATTAAAGCCATCCACTTGTGCCATTTCTATTATAACAGCACTTGATAACTAAGACACCCTCCATCAGGTTGAGGAAGTTCCCTTCTATTCCTAGTTAGATGAAAGTGTCTTTCAGGAACCATGACACAGACATCATAGTTCTAGGCTTTACGGTAGAGAAACGAAAACTTACGTTCACACAAAAACCATACATGAATGTTTATATCTGATTTGTTTGTAATCACCAAAGTCTGGAAACAAGCCAAATGCCTTTTAATGGGTTAATGGATAATCAAATTGCAGTATATCTAAGGTGACCCCTCCTTCCTGGTCATGCCTTTGTGTACACCCATTACTCTAAGTGTGGCTGGAGTCTCTAACTTGCTTCTAACCAATAGAAAATGGCACAAGTCATGGGGTGTCATTATTGTGCTAAATTATACAAGACTGTCTTGCAAGCCGACTTAGACTTGCTCTCCTGTACACTTGAGGAAGCAACTTCCCTTGTGCCTATGGAGACGGTAAGTGACAGGGTACTGCAGGTATCATCTATAGCAAATTAAGAGATTACTTAACATTTGACCCTGCTTATATTACCTACACATAGCACACTATTCTATAAATATACTGCTCTGGAATATGTTAATAGCTTCCCCATTACTGTTGCAAGGCAACCACATCCGTGACGACAGGTTCCAGTACTTCTCTGAGTGAGAGATATATAAATAAGCAAGAGAATGGGTTTGTAAAATCTCACTCAAGGGGTGTCTAGAGGCCTGGGGTCTCCAAGGGAACTCAGAACGGTGAATGAGAGAGGGCCAGGGATGGGGTAAAACGAGAAGAGTCCTTCGTCCCTAAAACTTAAGACATTCTAGACTCCAAGCACAAGGGGTCCGCCCTCTCCAGCTGGGTTCCCGGGGGTCCTGTCCTGGTCCCCGCTACTCGCACGCGACACTCCTGGGAAACCCACGCCCTGCCCCTACAATTCCAGTGTTGAAGATTCCTCCTCAAAGAACATTTGGTACGCTCCAGATCTGCGCCTGCGCATTTGCGACAAACCAGCGATATGGGTGGAAACAAGGCAGGCTTATGGACCCCGAATGTGTTTCAGCTGGCTCCACCCCCTAAACCACCTCCTGTCAACTCTGGGACCGCCTCTGCAGACACGCACTTCCTGCGACGCCTGGGTACCAAATCAGCCTAGACTCCCAGAGCGCAGCGAAGCAAAAGCAGCCGCGATGGAAGGTAAGGTGCAGCTGATGAAGGCCCTCCTGTCCAGGCACCGGTGGCCCCAGGCGCGTCGGTGGAGGAACCCGATTCCCTTTCCCGAGACGTTTGACGGCGACACCGACCGGCTGCCGGAGTTCATCGTGCAGACGGGCTCCTACATGTTCGTGGACGAGACCGTGTTCTCCAATGACGC
>NW_004447914.1:0-1817 GCF_000243295.1 Trichechus manatus latirostris
GCCCCCTGATACAGTCCACTAATGATGGGGTTACACACCTGCTCCAGCTCTTTCCTCTTGTGCTCAAACTCCTCCTTCTCGGCCAGGGTGTTGGCGTCCAGCCAGGAGATCACTTCCTGGCACTTGTCCAGCACCTTCTTCTTGTCCGCCTCACTGATCTTGCCCTTGAGCCCCTCGTCCTCCACTGCGCTCTTCATGTTGAAGGCGTACGACTCCAGGGCGTTCTTAGCAGAAACTCTCTCGCGCTGCACCTCGTCCTCGGCTTTGTACTTCTCGGCCTCCTGCACCATGCGCTCGATTTCCTCCTTGCTCAGGCGGCCCTTGTCGTTGGTGATAGTGATCTTGTTGGCCTTGCCCGTGCTCTTGTCGGTGGCCGTGACGTTCAGGATGCCGTTGGCGTCGATGTCAAAGGTCACCTCGATCTGGGGCACGCCCCTTGGGGCTGGAGGAATGCCGCTCAGCTCGAATCGACCCAGCAGGTTGTTGTCGCGCGTCATGGCCCTCTCACCTTCGTACACCTGGATCAGCACCCCGGGCTGGTTATCGGAGTAGGTGGTGAAGATCTGCGTCTGCTTGGTGGGGATGGTGGAGTTGCGCTTGATTAGGGCAGTCATCACACCCCCGGCCGTCTCCAGTCCCAGCGACAGGGGAGCCACGTCCAGCAGCAGCAGGTCCTGCACGTTTTCAGATTTGTCCCCCATCAGGATGGCTGCCTGCACCGCCGCCCCGTAGGCCACCGCCTCGTCGGGGTTGATGCTCTTGTTGAGGTCGCGCCCGTTGAAGAAGTCCTGCAGCAGCTTCTGCACCTTGGGGATGCGCGTGGAGCCCCCTACCAGGACCAGGTCGTGGATCTGCGCCTTGTCCAGCTTGGCATCGCGCAGAGCCTTCTCCACGGGCTCCAGCGTGCCCCGGAACAGGTCGGAGCACAGCTCCTCGAAGCGCGCCCTGGTGATGGACGTGTAGAAATCGATGCCCTCAAACAGGGAGTCGATCTCCAGGCTGGCCTGGGTGCTGGACGACAGGGTCCTCTTGGCCCTCTCACAGGCGGTGCGCAGCCGCCTCACGGCCCGCTTGTTCTGGCTGATGTCCTTCTTGTGCTTCCTCTTGAACTCCTCCACGAAGTGGCTCACCAGCCTGTTGTCAAAGTCCTCCCCACCCAGGTGGGTGTCCCCGGCCGTGGCCTTCACCTCGAAGATGCCGTCATCGATCGTCAGGATGGACACGTCGAACGTACCACCGCCCAGGTCAAAGATGAGCACGTTGCGCTCCCCCTTGCCCGTCCGGTCCAGGCCGTAGGCGATGGCTGCCGCCGTGGGCTCGTTGATGATTCTCAGCACGTTCAGCCCCGCGATCACCCCAGCATCCTTGGTGGCCTGGCGCTGCGAGTCGTTGAAGTAGGCCGGCACGGTGATCACCGCATTCGTCACCGGGTAGCCCAGGTACGCCTCGGCGATCTCCTTCATCTTCGTCAGCACCATGGACGAGATCTCCTCGGGGTAAAACGCCTTGGTCTCCCCCTTGTAGCTCACCCGCACCTTGGGCTTGTCTCCGTCGTTGATCACCTGGAACGGCCAGTGCTTCATGTCTGACTGCACCACCGGGTCGCCGAACTTGCGACCGATCAGCCGCTTTGCGTCGAACACCGTGTTCTGAGGGTTCAGCGCCACCTGGTTCTTGGCCGCATCCCCGATGAGCCGTTCCGTGTCGGTGAAGGCCACGTAGCTGGGGGTGGTGCGGTTGCCCTGGTCGTTGGCGATGATCTCCACTTTGCCGTGCTGGAACACCCCCACACACGAGTAGGTGGTGCCCAGGTCAAT
>NW_004447915.1:0-1763 GCF_000243295.1 Trichechus manatus latirostris
CCCATATAAGATAGACCCCAAAAGAAAATCACCAAGGCATAGCATAATCACACTCACTAAAACCAAAGACAAACAATGAATCCTGAGAGCAGCTCAAGAAAAACAGAAAGTCACATATAGAGGAGAAACAATAAGACTAGGCTCAGATTATTCGGCAGAAACCATGCAGGCAAGAAGGCAATACGATGACATATATAAAACTTTGAAAGAAAAAAACTGCCAGCCAAGAATAATATATCCTGCAAAAGTCTCATTCAAACATGATGGTGAAATTAGTCATTTCCAGATAAATAGAAATTAAGGGATTATGTAAAAACCAAACCAAAATTACAAGAATTATTAAAGGGAGTCCTTCAATGTGAGAACAAACACCATCAGACCACAGGCTGAATCTAGGACACAGGATTGTACCAGCCAGATACCAACCTAGGAAATGAACTCTCAAGGACTATCCAAAAACAAAAGAAATACAGTAGGGAATCAGAGCAGTTAATCTGTAAATGACAACGGCATCAGAACAATAAAAGAGGGAATAAATGGTGTAGGTATAGAACCTTCTAATGGAGAGGAAAGCAAGGTGATACTAAGTAATAATAGACTGCTTCAAATTTAGAAAGATAAGGGTAAATTTCATGGTAACCACAAAGAAAGTTAACAAACCTACTCATAAAAATAAAGAGGAAAAACATACCTTCTCAGTAAAAACAAAACCTAAAAAAAACAAAAGAAATGAAAAAAATCCACAAACAAAAGGAATTCAGCACAGGAGAGTAAGAGGAACAAAGAAAACATTAGCACCACAAAAAAAAGCACAAAAAAATGACAGCAATAAACTCAGATCTATCAATAATTACACTTAATGTAAATGGCTTCAATGCACCCATAAAGAGACGGAAAGCGACAGAATGGATAAAAAACAGGATCCATTAATATGCTGTCTACAAGAGACACACTTTAGAAACAAAAATATGAATTTATTAAAAATCAAAGGTTGGAAAAGAATATATCAAGCTAACAACTACCAAAAAAGAGCAGGATTGGCAATACTAATCTCAGATAAAAAAGACTTTAAAACAAAATCCACCATAAAATACAAAGAAGGACACTATATAATGATTAAGGGGATGATCCGTCATGAAACGTAACCATGATAAACATCTACGTACCCAACAACAGGGCTCCAAAATACATAGAACAAACTCTAACAGTACTGAAAGAGAAACTGAAAGTTCCACAATAATCGTAGGAGACTTCAACACACCACTCTCAGTAAAGGACAGAACATCTAAAAAGAAACTCAGCAAAGATACAGAAGAGTTAAAGGGCACAAGCAGCCAACTTGACCCTCACAGACATATATAGAACACTCCATCCAACAGCTGCAAAGTACACATTCTTTTCCAATGCACATGGAATGTTCCTCAGAATAGACCACATCTTAGGCCACAGAGCAATCCTCAACAAGACCCAAAATGCTGAGATAATACAAAGTATCTTCTCTAACCACAACACCATCAAGGTAGAAATTAACAACAGGAAGAACAAGGGGAAAACAATCAATTACATGGAAACTGAATAACACCATGCTTACAAACCACTGGGTAATAGAAGAAATCAGAGATGGAATCAAAAAATTCCTAGAATCAAACAAGAATGAAAACACATCATACAAAAACCTTTGGAACACAGCAAAGGCAGTCCTCAGAGGACAATTTATAGCAATAGATGCACACATCAAAAAAGGATAAAATCAAAACATTAAC
>NW_004447916.1:0-1817 GCF_000243295.1 Trichechus manatus latirostris
AACACTATAAAACTCCATAAGAGATTTTGGATTCTGAGACATCTGTAATTCACTACTCCCTTTTGCAAACATTTGAAGAATATATTTTTCTATACCAAACTCAAGGCAACGATCCCTGGTGTTGCAGTGGTTAAGTGCTTGGCCGCTAACCTAAATGTTGCAATTTGAACCCACCCCATGGCTCTGGGGAAGAAAGACCCGGTGATCTGCTTTCGTAAAGATTACAGCCTAGAAAACCCCATGGGGCAGTTCTACTCTGTCGCACAGGGTCGCTATGAGTCGAAAATCTACCTGATGGCACCTAACAACAAACCCAATGCAGAGCTTGTTTGTACTTCAGCAACAACAGTTCCAGACTCTGAGGGTGATCCTTGCTGTTGCATGTGACCACCTCATCACGCTCCCCTTGTATGCCCTTCTATATGTTGCATTAGACAGAGGGTGGGAGGCTTCAGAGAGGCAGTAAGCCCCAGCCAACAGCTTTTGGGGGAAAAGACGCAGAACTAAGTACAGACAGGTTTGAATTCAGGGTTTCCTGATGCCTAAAGAGTGCAAATAGGAAGCTCCGAGCTAAGAGGAAAGTATTCTGTCTTCATTAGCAGGCATGGGCTTTGTAAGAAGGGACACACACCAGTCAGAGTTAGGATTCTATATCCTTCAGTTAAATAGTTGGTCCTTTTACATTCTTGATGACTGGCTTGTTAAGCAGAAGAAACAGGATGGATGTCTTTTCTCCCGTCCTCCTAACTGCAGTAATTGGTACCTAGCTGGCTGGGAGAGGGCGGGAAGTAAAGGGGCAGGAGACCTTTTGACAGCTGAGACATTTCTGATTTTCTTTCTTTTTAGGGGGACAGGATAGGGATGAGCAATGATGTTAGTACCTGGGGATTGTTCTTTGGGGGACACAGCAACCTTAGAATGATTAGTGGCACCTAACCCTCTCTTTTCCTTCATTTTACTGTCTGTACATAATCTTTCCCATTTGTTTACTGGAATCGTACTGATTTTACCATACAGTACGTATGAACTTTCTCTGTATATATGTATACTGTAATCATCCCTCTCCTCCACAAAACAAGCCTCATTTCATGAAGGCATAGCCTCCCCGCATTGATGCCCAACATCTAGTATAGTGGCTGTTGCATAGCAGGCACTCAAAGAATAGTTGACTGATGAATAAGTGAATGAACAAGTCATTGTAGGACATTCTGAAAACCCCGAATAACAAGATCACTCCTCACTACCTAGGAACAGTGCAAATTCTATTTTGTGTTTCACTGTGGGAACATGTATTTGAACACAAATGGGATCATATTCCATTGTACTCTTTTTCCCTTAAGACATTATCTATACTTTTCCATGTCATTCAGTGTTCTTCCGCAATACCAGTATATGGCAGAGCTAAACTCCTACTAGGACAAACTGAATCCAGGCTTTGTCTCTTAACTTCTATGCCATGTTGCCTCCAAATCCAGGTAGCTGGGTTTCAGGTCTCTGATGGGAACTCAAGGTCACAACCTCTACTGGAAAGATGTTTTTGTTCTGGTGGTTTTGTAATAGGATGTTCTGTTAGAGGTATGGTAATACGGAATGGGGCAAAGTCCAGGTTTCTACTGCAAGAAGCTAAGGGTGCTGTGTCCTGTGGCATTCTCCCAAACCAAATCATCCAACATGGAATTACCCTAAGTCACCCCTCTGCTTTTCAAGGGATATACAGGTTCCCAGAAAAGAACATTTATTAAGTTATGAAAGCAAAGAGATGGAGTTGAAAGAGCTCTGGCCAAGACACTGTGTGAGTCTGGCGTTCTGGACCTTGA
>NW_004447917.1:0-1789 GCF_000243295.1 Trichechus manatus latirostris
GTTAGATACATGAGACTAAATGGGCAGCTTCCATCCAGAGGTGAGATGAGAAGGCAGAGAGGGTTAGGAGCTGGTTGAATGGACATAGGAAATCAGGGGTGGAAAGAAGGAGTGTGCTGTCACAGTATAGAGTGAGCAGTTAGGGTCACATAACAATGTGTGTATAAATTTTTGTATGGGAGACTAACATGAAATGTAAACTTTCACTTAAACTCAACAATAAACAACAAGAACAAAAACTATCCACCTGTGGTATTTCTGCTACAGCAGCAGTAGCTAAGACACTGAGTCTGGTTTAATGATGGTCCTCGAGTGGAGGAAGTTTTGTCTTGAAGTCTGTGTATTTTTAAAAATAGGTAAGTCCATATAGAAGAATCCTGTGAAAAAGAAGGAAAACGCAGAACAGAATTCCAAATTCTCATGGAATCTAGACTTTCTGGAGCCATGGAGGCTGGATAAACCCCAGAAACTATTATCTAAGATAATTTTTAAGCCGTAAACCAAAAATACCCTTGAAGTCTTCTTAAAGCCAAACAGTAGTTTGGCTTAACTTATAAAGAATGTCTGCCTTGAGCGTTGTGCTGTTTTAAGATCTATCTGTATTGGATCAATTTGACAACAGCAACTCAAAAGATTAGATAGGAACTTTGGGGGCAGTGAGTTTATGTTAATGGGGGAGGAACAACTCAGAAAGGGAAGGTGAGAATGGTTGTACAACTTGAAGAATGTAATAGTCAGTGAATTGTACATGTAGAAATTTGAATGGGTGTATGTTTTTGCTGTGTATAAAAAACATGTAAGTCCAAAAAGATCATTAAAAAATTAAATTTGTTGATATTGAGTCGCTTTAATGGATTCCCCCTTCCCCCCCTTTTTAAAAACATGTTTCATGCTTAAAAAACATGTCTTTTCCTCTCTGTAAGCTTGGCACCTCAGAATAATGCACATGGTAGACATTGTATACATATTTGTTTAACAGGGTGATTATTTAGCAAAGGAAAAAAAATGTAGGGGAAGAGCAATAACCAAAGTATAAGACCTACCTTTCTTTCTCCAGTCCCCTGATTCTCAGACTTACATGAACATGGAAAACTACTATACTATGCGTTTTATAAAATTATCTTGGGGAGAAAAAATTTGAGATATTTTTAGTTCCAAGACTAACTGACTCAGAAAGTTACATGAACCAGAATGCAGGAGCTTGATAATAAAAGTATTTCCTTAATCAGAGCTTGAGTTTGCTGTATGGTGCTATACATTAACAAAGCTAAATTTTAAGCCCACCTCCTCTGTTCTTTTTAATAAAATAGCTGTTCTTTCGTGCACTTTTCAATGCTGAGCTGAAGTATTAAACGTGTATTTTAATGAAACCGAAAGTAAAAAAAAACAGTGGCTTTCTGTTCCTTTTCATTAAATTTTTTTAAAACATAAATAAAACTAATCAAACCAGTTAGTCTACATTCTTGGTAAAGCATTACCTATTTCTTGATACAAGGAAGTAAAAATGCATAACATATATAAAGAAGTGTTGGATCAAGGCCATGTACTTTACTGCTTATATTGTCAAAGATCAGAAAGGCCCCTTTCGCCCTACAAATTATTTTATTTTATTGTTATTTTTTGAGTATTTATTAACTTTTTTGAAAATTTATTTTATTTTATTTTATTTTTTTATTGTATATCAGGTGGAGGTTTATAGAACAAATAGTTTCTCATGAAACAGTAGTACACATGTTGTTTTATGACATTGGTTAATAACCCCACAACATGTCAACCCTCTTCCTTCTTG
>NW_004447918.1:0-1713 GCF_000243295.1 Trichechus manatus latirostris
CACATCCCCTCTGGAAGCATTTAGGTGGTTTCCAATCCTTTAGAATCGAAGCTCTTGGGATCGTGCAGGTGTGGATGTGTTCTCTAGTGGATGTGTCTGGAGAAGAATCGAATGCAAGGAACCAAGGCGTTTGGGATACCCAGAGAAGAATGTCTGGTTCAGAAGTGTGTGTCTCTTTCATTCTACCAGACACTCTCACCCTGCACTCCCAGTGATGCCCACTGACAAGAATGGATGAGAATCCCATTTCCTCTGTCCTGGCCACCACTGTGCGTCACCTTGCTATAAGCCTCTTTGAAATTAGATATGTGTAGTGGGTTGAATGGTGGCCCCGTCCAAAAAAGGATATGCCCACCTGGAAGCTGTGACTGTGGCCTTACTTGGGAAGAGAGTCTTTGCATATGTTCAATAGTCTTCACCAACACCAAAGTTTGAATGCATCAGTTTTACTGTCTTCCTTTTTCATTATCCAGATGACACAACCTTGCTTGCTGAAAGCGAAGAAGACTTGAAACACTTACTGATGAAGATCAAAGGCTACAGCCTTCAGTATGGATTACACCTCAACCTAAAGAAAACAAAAATCCTCACAACTGAAGCAATAACCAATCAGGATAAACAGAGAAAAGATTGACGTTGTCAAGGGTTTCATTTTACTTGGATCCACAATCAACGCCCATGGAAGCAAGAGTCAAGAAATCAAATGATGCATTGCATTCGGCAAATGTGCAGCAAAAGACCTCTTTATAGCGTTAAAAAGCAAAGATGTCACTTTGAGGACTAAACTGCACCCGACCCCAGCCTCATATGCATGCAAAAGCTTGACAATGAATAAGGAAGACTGAAGAAGAATTGATGCCTTTGAATAATGGTGTTGGCGAAGAATATTGAATATCAAATCTGTCTTGGAAGAGGTACGACCAGCAAGGATGGCAAGACTTCATCTCATGTAATTTGGACATGTCATCACGAGGGACCAGTCCTGGGAGAAGGACGTCATGCCTGGTAAAGTAGAGGGTCAGCAAAAAAGAGGAAGACCCTCAATGAGATGGATTGCCTCGGTGGCCATTACAGTGGGTTCAACATAGCAATGATGATGAGGATCGTGCAGGACCGGACAGTGTTACATGTTGTTTTACATAGGATCCCTATAGTCGGAACCCACTCGACAGCACCTAACAACAACTAACCAAATGTTGGTGGTTGGAAGTCACCAGTGATGGGGCAGAAGAAAGGCCTGGCAATCTGCTTCTGTAAAGATTATAGCCAACAAAACCCTATGGAGCACAGTTGTACTCTGTAACACATGGAGTCCCTATGAGTCAGAATCAACTTCACAGGGAAGAGTTACCCAGCTGATTTAGGTTCCTTTTAAAAGAGAAGCTTAAGTCTATGCCAATTTAGGTAGGGAGGCTCGATGGCGGGTCCAAACAACCCTGTCTGTGGGCACTATGTGCTCAGGAAGTACTGAGCTGTGACTGGTTGAATTCCACCATGATCGCCCTGTGCCCAACGTTGGTGGGAAGCATGCATTCTCTGGGCTCCACAGAGCAGTACAGTCAGCATCGGCATTCAACGTGGGGAATCTCTGGCCTTATCCCTTACATACCGAATCCAAATCTGCTTTTCAACAAGCTCCCTAGGGGAGTCTTTTGCATGTGCAATTTAAGAAGTATTGGTCTAGTGGTTTTTCTACTATAATTTTATACTTGA
>NW_004447919.1:0-1815 GCF_000243295.1 Trichechus manatus latirostris
TAATTCAAATTCACCATGTTTCTATTTTTTGATTTTTGAAAGAAGGGGAAAAGCCTCATGCTTATATGCCAATTTAAAATCTGATGACTGTCTTAGGCTAGGTTCTTTAGAGAAGCAAAACCAGTGTCGCATATGCATACATACATACATAACACACACACGTACATGTTTATGTGCACATACGTCTGTCTCAAAGAAATAGCTCCCGTGGTTGTACAAGCTGGCAAGTCCCAAATCTGTGGGTCAGGTGGCAGGCTGGAACCTTCTTCTCCTGACTCATGTAGCTGCAGGGGCTGATGAACCCAAGATCTGCAGGGAAGCTCCCAGCTAAAGTCCCAAGAACTGGAGTTCAGATGATGATGAGCTGGATGCAGGATCCAGAGCAAGAGCCTTGCTGGAACATCCATTTATATACTGGAGGCAGGCTACACCCACAAGGAAACTCCCTTTGGACTGATTGGCTGCTCATAGCAGATCTCATCATGAGGTTGATTACATCATTACATTACTGTCAAACCACTGAGAATCATGGCCCAGACAAGCTGACCACCAACCTTAACAATCACAATGACGTAATATTTGAAAAACTGTTCTTCTCTCTTAAAGCATGGAATTTTCCTGCTTACTTAGAACTTTTTTTTTTTACATTAGCTTCTAGGCTAAGGGTTTTTGTTCTTAATGAGTCCCTGTGAGTGCTTGGGGAAGGCCAAAGAATCAGCTCTGAAGACTGATTAGGTTTCCACCAGGGTGCATAGTGAGCAACAAACTCTTACACTACATGCTCCAGCTTGTGCAAGATCTCCCACAAATGCAAGGAAGACTTTGGCTGGCAACACAAGAAAGTGGGCAAGAAGGTTGCAAAATCCCGCTGTCAAGATCATGCAACTGAGGTTCACATAAGACAGATGCCGGACAAGGGAACTAGGGAACCATCTCTGTCTTCTACCACTGAGTAACAAGCAACTGCCGGGGGAAGTCAAGAGTGTAGAGTGACTGGCCGTGTGATGCAGGCATTCAGGGACAGTAAAAGTATACACATGCACACATAGACACACTCATGTCAAAAGTTCCTAAGCTCAACTATGGAGATGAGTCCATTGGGAAGGGAGGGGGGCTTTTCAAGTTCAATTCTGTGTCTATATTTCTCATAAGATTCTCCATAAAAAAGTTTTGGGCACAAAGCAATAACCTCGGTAAAAAAAGAAAAACATACCACCTTGTCTGTGGACCAATATCTTTTATTATGTCTGCATAAATGAATTGTTTTACAGTGTTTATTTTCTTTAGTTTTACTTCAAGCATTCAGAAAGAATCAAGGAATGGACACTGTGGAATGATAAGAGCGACAAGAAATTCTCCTTAAGGTTTCCAAGGAATAGCGGGTGGATTCGAATTGCTGACCTTTTGGTTAGCAGCCAAACACTTAACCGCTGTGCCCCCCAGGCCCCATATGTCCATTTATAAAACAAAATCCATTGCTGTCGAGTCAATTCTGACTCATAGCAACCCTACAGGACGTAGTACAACTGACCCATAGGGTTCCCAAGGAGTGGCTGGTGGGTTCGAACTGCAGACCTTTGGGTTGCAGCCTCACCTCTTAACAATTGTGCTACGAGGGCTTCTTATACATGTTGTTGTTGTTAGGTTCCATGGCATCAGTTCTGAGTCATAGCAACCCTATGTGCAACAGAATGAAACACCACTTGGTCCTGCACCATCCTCACAATTGTTATACTTGAGCCCATTGTTGCAGCCACTGTGTCAATCCATCTCATTGAGGGTCTTCCTCTTTTTTGCTGATTCTCTACTTTACCA
>NW_004447920.1:0-1815 GCF_000243295.1 Trichechus manatus latirostris
CTTAAGAAGGTTATTCAAGAGCATAACGACAAATTTAATAGGCTGCAAGAATCCATAGAGAGACGGAAATCAGAAATCCAGAAGATTAACAATAAAATTTCAGAATTAGACAACTCAATAGAAAGTCATAGAAGCAGAATTAAGGCAACAGAAGTCAGAATTAGTGAGATTGAAGATAAAGTATTTGACATCAACTTATCTGATGAAAAACCAAATAAAAGAATTTTTAAAAATGAAGAAACTCTAAGAATTAAGTGAGACTCTATCAAGAACAATAACCTATGAGTGATTGGAGTACCAGCACAGGGGCGGATAACAGAAAATACAGAGAGAATTGCTGAATATTTGTTGGCAGAAAACTTCCCTGATACTGTGAAAAATGAGAAGATACCTATCCAAGATCCTCATCAAACCCCACATAACATAGATCCCAAAAGAAAGTCACCAAGACATATTATAATCAAACTTTCCAAAACCAAAGATAAAGAGAATTCTAAGAGCAGTAGGAGAAAACGAAAAGTCATCTACAAAGGAGAGTCAATAAAACTAAGCTTGGACTACTCAGCAGAAACCATGCAGGCAAGAAGGCAATGGGATGACATATATAAAGCCTTAAAGGAAAAAAAACTGCCACCCAAGAATTATATATCCAGAAAAACTGTCTCTTAAATATGATGGAGAAATTAGGACATTTCCAGATAAACAGAACTTTAGGGAATTTGCAAAAACCAAACCAAAATTACAAGAAATACTAAAAGGAGTTCCCCAGTTAGAAAATCAATAACATCAGATAACAACCCAAGACTAGAACACAGGACAGAGCAACCTGATATCAACCCAGATAGAGAAGTCACAAAAATAAATCAAAGCTAAAACACCGAAAATAAGGAAACAGAGATGTCAATATGTAAAAGATGACAACATTAAACCACAAAAGAGGCACTAAAAATGTAGTCATGGATTTTTCATATGGAGAGGAAGTCAAAGTAACATAAAGAAATAAAAGACTGGTTTAAACTTAGAAAAATAAGGGTAAATATTAAGGTAACCACAAAGGAAACTAACAATCCTACACATCAAAATAAAAAACAAGAAAAATATAAAGACTCAGCAAATACAAAATTAACAACAATGAAAACTCAAAAAGAAAAACAACTCAGCACAGAAAATTAAGTGGAACAAAGAAACTGTCAACAACACACACAAAAAGACATCAAAATGACAGCCCTAAACTCATACCTATCGATAATGATGCTGAATGTAAATGGACTAAATGCATCAATAAAGAGACAGAGAGTGGTAGAATGGATAAAAAACATGATCCGTCTATATGCTGCCTACAAGAGACACATCTTAGACACAAAGACACAAACAAACTAAAACTCAAAGGATTGAAAAAAAATATATCAAGCAAACAACACTCAAAAAAGAGCAGGCATGGCAATATTAATCTTTGACAAAATAGACTTTAAAGTAAAATCTACCACAAAAGATTAGGAAGGACACTATATAATGATTAAGGGTCAATACACCTGGAGGACATAACTATAATATTTATATACCCAACAACAAGGCTCCAAAATACATAAAACAAACTCTAACAGCATTGAAAAGAGAGATAGACAACTCTACAATAATAGTAGGAGACTTCAATATACCACTTTTGGTGAAGGACAGAACATCCAGAAAGAAACTCAATAAAGGCACAGAAGATCTAAATTCCACAATCAACTAACTTGATTTCATGGACATATACCGAACACTCTGCCCAACAGCAGCCAAGTATACTTTCTTTTCCAATGCACATGGAACATT
>NW_004447921.1:0-1815 GCF_000243295.1 Trichechus manatus latirostris
CTACGACAATTGAGTATTTGTTAATCAGGGAGCCTCTCTTTTAACTGTCACCTTCAAGAACAAAGAGCCATGGCTGCCATCCAGGGATGAGGATGTTGCAGCTCCTACTTGTTTAATGGACTCTCTAGACCCATGATGCTCATGACCTGACTGAAACATTGATGCAGAGGAACAATGTCTCCATGATCAATCTGGATAGTAGAAAATAGCTCAAAACAGTATGAAGATGACCTCTGCCTCAACTCTGCTTTCCAAATAACACATCTCACTGGCAGAATTTAATTTTTATTCAGAATAGCCTTGGAAATGTAGTCTTTTTTTTTGCTTTCTAGCCTCTGCAGTACAGGAAGACACACTGGAAATTCATGCTGATGGCCGGTCTCATATTCACCTCATGGCTGGAACATGCTATTTAACAAAAATCCTCAAATAGTTCCTTTAAAAAGTCAATATAGAAAGAACTAAGAGGGTAGAGTAACAAGCTCCACATTTCCATCCTCTTATAGAAAATTTAAAAATATAAAAACAAGTAAAAATGACAGTATTAGCCTTGTTGGAACACTGGTGAACAGTTGGGGATCATGAGAGCAGAGTGAAGGCTTGAAAAGTGATAGGAAGACTCTGAGATTTTTCTTTTTGATACTAGATTGAGCACCATCCCCACCCACTTTGATGCTAGCAGTAACTGACTACTGTGTTTCCAGCTTTGGATATTGGCCCCTGGTTCTGGAGAGAGCAGAGGACACTTTATTAACAAAGCATGGTATTTTCCTTTTCACATCAACTGAGTGAGTACCTAATGAACTGAAGCAAAGCGCTTGTCTCTGTTTCATCCACTTTGGAAGTTGCCATGGATCAAGCAGCAGCAGGCATAGCCTACGGCAGCATAAGGTAAACTGAGGAACCCCTGGAAGCCTGTAGTAAAGTGGGCAATTGAGATATCACGTTCAAAACCTGGATTGGAGAATTTCCTTTGAGAATTAGGGCATTGAAAGGCACTCAACTGTGTATAAGGGAGCCCCAGTGGCTCAGTGGTTAAGTGCTTGGCTGCTAACAGAAAGATTGACAGTTCAAACCTACCAGACTGTCTGCAGAAGAAAGACGTGGCAGTTTGATTCCATAAAGATTTACAGCCTTGGAAACCCTATAGGGCGGTTCTTCTCTGTCCTATAGGGTCACTATGAGTCAGAATCTACTCAGTGGCAATGGGTGTGGTTTTTGGATGTGTGTATAATACAGAGAACTACACACAGGCCCAGGAAAAGGTGCATGTCCAGAGAGACTTAGGTAATCCTAAACGTTCTTTTTGGGTAGATCTGTTGGCTCAGTGCAAGTCTGGTTAAGGACTTCCCCGGCATAGAGCAATTCAGCAAAGACTACAAGTTTGTTTGTTTGTTTGTTTTTTTAACCCCAACAGTTTTACTTCTATTTGTTTCTACAAAAAATAGTTTGGAGAAGTCACTAAGCTAACAGACTATGACAGTCCTCAATAATAAAAAAAGAGAGCACAGGAGAAAGGAAGGGAAAGAAAGCAATTAAAAATCCTAGGAAACCCTGAGGAAGGGAGAAAAACTGAGTTATAGAACTGCCACATTATATTATTCAAACATTCCATTTTCCACACAAAATAACAAGACACATAGACAAACGGGAAGAATGGCCCCTTCAAAGCAACAAAATAATTCAACAGAAACAATTGTGAGGATATTGGACCATCTAGGTAAGATCAAGGAGCCCTGGTGGCACAATTATTAAGGGCTCAGCTTCTAATCAAACTGAAACCTGGTGATCTGCTCCCATAAAGATCACAGCCTA
>NW_004447922.1:0-1777 GCF_000243295.1 Trichechus manatus latirostris
GAAAGAACTTAACATAAGTACATCACAAAACAGAATCCTCTCAACATCTACTAGATGATCACTTAATATGTTTGAATTGTACCTTACCATTTCAAATAGGCAAAACCTAGGGAAAATTAATGGTATATCAAGTAAAGGAATGTATGCCAAACATTATACAACTTGTTTTATTTAGGGCATAAAATTTAGTCCAGAATTTTGAATATTCTGTTATGGTCATTAAACAAAATTATCTGGATTATTAATAAAATTAACAAATAAATAAACAAATAAACTGAGAGGGCAAACTATATGAAGAAAAATAAGGCATCAAGGTTGGAGGATGACTCTTTAACAACCCAAGATATACAGATGACACAATCTTGCTTGCTGAAAATGAAGATGACTTGAAGCACCTACTGAAGAAGGTAAAAGACCACAGTCTTCTTCAGTATAAATTAACCTGGAACAGGAAGAAAACAGAAATCTTCACAAGTGGACCAATAAACATCAAGAGTAATGAACAAGAAATTGAAGTTCACTGTGATTTTATAACCCGATGAGCATGGGTCCTTCGAGTCAATTGAGAGACACCAGGCCTTTGAGAAAAAGAAAGTAGACTTTACTGCAAGTTGATCAAGCAAGGAGCTTGGAGACTAAGTTTCAAATCAAACTACCCAAGGTTGGGGATTCCAGGGTAAGTATAAGACTTGGGATAGGGAAGGTATGCATAATTCATGAAGTTTCTGAAAATAGGTGGACAATTCCAGGAACTAATTAACATGTTGGGGGGGTGCAGTGAGGGGTGCAGTATGGCAGCTAGGGGCTGTGTTTTTTTCAGTGATATGATGCATGAATTTCTTTTAAGGACATCTTTGTGGCTTATTGCACATGTCTGAATGGACAGGGAGCAGTGAAGTGAGCTTGGGCTGCTACAAAGGATGCTTTATCAGGAACTCACAGAGCTAGGGTGTGATGGAAAGAGGGGGAATAGTTTAACTCTGTTGGGTACAATTTCATTCTACTTGGATCAGTAATCAATGTCCATGGAAGCAGTAGTTAAGCAATCAAAGGACAGATTGCATTGGGAAAATCTGCTGCAAAAGACCTCTTTAAAGTTTTAAAAAGCAAAGATGTCACTCTGATGACTAAGGTGTGCCTAAACCAAGCATGGTCTTTTCAATACCCTCATATGCATGAGAAAGCTGGACAAAGGAAAAAGAAGACAGAAGAATTTGTGTATTTGAACTATGGTGTTGGAGAAAAATATTGAATATATCATGTACTGCCAGAAGAATGCTCCTTAGAAGCCAGGATGCTGAGACTTCAGTTCACTTACTTTGGACACGTAATCAGGAATAACCAACCACTAGAAAATAATATGGCTGTTAAAGTGGAAGGTTGGTAAAGGTGAGGGAGGCTGTTGGTGAGACAGATGGATACAGTCACTGAAACAATAAACTCAAACTGCAACAATTATGAAAGTTGAGCAGAACTGGGCAATGTTTTGTTCTATTATAGATAAGGTCCCTGTGAGTCAGAACCAACACTACAGCAAGTAACAACAATAACAGACAAAATTTCAGCATAACAGTATTAAAATATCTAAATCTCCACATATTTTTCTCAAAGTTAACAACCCTAAATATCATCATTTTAGAAGATCTAATATGCTCTAAATTAGTAAAGATCTTTTTTTTTTTTCCTCATAGTCAACCTCAAGTTATTTTGTAACTGGAATACAGTTTGTTACTAGAAGGTATAAGTTCCATATATGATCCATAAGTATCACAAGAAT
>NW_004447923.1:0-1813 GCF_000243295.1 Trichechus manatus latirostris
TTTTTTTTTTTTTAGCTATGTCTGAGCAGGTGGGCTTTGTGTTCTTTGTTGTTTGCTCGCCTGTGGGTGCGATACTTTTCGCCTTCTTCTCCAATTGGCAGGGTCAGTCACTCAGATATGTTACCGCAGGGCAGATCTAGCTGAAGAGGAGTTGCTGGGATGGGTTGTTTGTGGCACTTACTACAGCCACCACGGCGGGTTGGTAATCCGTGCAGGGCAGGTTCCGGTAGGCCGTGCCTGTGCTGCTTGGTGGTGTGATGTTAAGCGTACGGTGCAGGTAGGCAGGATGGAGGGGGGAGATTGTGATATGTGGAGCTAAGATTGGTATGGGAGAGAGGAGAAAGGAACAGGAGCCAAAAACATACAAACAAACAAAAAAGAGTGCTAGGGGAGCTTGCCGTTGGAGTGGAGAGATGAAAGACTATGACGTGGAGAAAAACAAGAAGAGGAAGAAGATAAAAAAGAAAAGAATGAATAAATAAAAATTAGAAAAAGAAAAGAAAAGTTCCTAGGAATCCCACCGGTGTGGCTACGAGGTCTGGGGAAGTTGTTCCCAGGTGTTGTAAAGTACAACCTGGCTAGAAGACGTAGAGGTGTCACTCAGCGCCAGGTATTCAGGGGACAGGAAGAGAAGGAAGGTATAGAGAGACAAGGAACTGAGTAATGAAGAAAGACAAAAAGAGAAAAAGAGGGAAAAGAAAACAAAACAAGTTAAAAAAAAAACAAGAAACCCCCCCCCAAAAACAAACAAAAAAAAAACCCACGAAAAAAGAAATGCTCTCAGGGATCCCTCTGCGCGTCTGCGCAAGCTAAGGGGGTAGGTCCCAAGCTGCGTAGCACTGCCTGGCCAGAACGGGCTCCCAACTCGAGAAAAGAAAAAGAAAACAAACAAACAAACAAAAAGCCCTGGGATCCCCCCCAGTGTGGCAGCACAGACCGGGAAGGAGTTCCACACTCGAGCGGAGCTCCACAGCCCATCAGGACGAAGCAAAGATGGCGCACGGAGCCAGGTATTTGAGCAAAAGGAGGGGGAGGTGGTGAGAGGTAAGGAAGATATCAAAAGAAGTGGAAAAAAGCAACACCAGCAGCCAACAAAGGCTCTCATGGAGTTGTCCAGTGCGGGTGGGTGGAATCCCAGCAGCCAGTGCTTGTCGGCCAACAGACTGTGGCCGTGGGAAGCAGAGGAGGCTGAGTGGGAGTGAAGAAGGGTGGGGGGTGGAAAAGTGTATATCGCCAGTTACCAGTTGTTCTGTCTCCTGCTGGAAGCTCCGTGAATCTGCTTTCTTGTACCCCCATTTGCTGGTCTCTGATAGGAGTCCAAGATGGCAGATCTGTGCTGCATTAGCTGATAGGGGACCTCTGAATGTAGGTCTCCTTGCTCTGTGTTCTCTGTCAGTTTCTCATTCCATTTGGTGCTTGGCTGAGTTCTTTATCTCTTCATTTGATGTTTAAGGTTTCAGGATTGCTGTTTTCTGTGTTTGGCTTAGTTTTTCAGATCTTTGCTGTGGAGGGATGGTGTGGTGCTTCTGCCTAGAGTGCCATGTTACCGGAAGTCTGCCAGTTTTTTTTAATTGTACTTTAGGTGATGGTTTACAGAACAGGTAGTTTCTTATTACACAGTCAGTACGCATATTGTTTTATGACATTGGTTAACAACCCCACGACATGTCAACACTCTCCCTTCTCGACCTTTATGCACCATTCCAAAAATTTCTACATGTAAAATTCAGTGACATCGATTACGTTCTTCCAGTTGTGCTGCTATTCTCACTATCCTTTTCCAAGTTATTCCATCACCATTATCTTCAACTCA
>NW_004447924.1:0-1813 GCF_000243295.1 Trichechus manatus latirostris
CTGTTGACAGTTTCTTTGTTCTGCTTAATTTTCTGTGCTGAACTTTCTTTGATTGTGGCTTGTCTTTTCATTTCCTTCGTTGTTGTTGGCTTTGTGTGTACTGAGTCTTTATGATTTTCTCCTTTTATATTTTGATGAGTAAGTTTGTTAACTTTCTTTATGGTTACCCTGAGGTTTACCTTTATCTTCCTAAATTTAAAGCTGATACTTATTTCTTGATATTGCCTTGAGTTCATCTCCATATGGAAGTTCTAAACCTATACCCTTTATTCCCCCTTTATGTTTTGAAATGGTCATCAGTTACAAATTCATGTCTCTGGTTCCCTGTTTTCCATCTTTTAGCTTGCTTTTATTTTTAAGAGTTCTTTATCTGGACTGATACCTGACTGATGTTGTCATGTGTTTTAATCTCAGGTTGTTGTTTGGTGTTGTTAGTTTTCTGTCCGAAGGACTCCCTCTAATATTTCTTGTAAAGTTGGTCTGGTTTTTACAAATTCCCTTAATTTATTTTTACCTGGAAATGTCCTAATTTCACCACCATATTTGAGGGTAATTTTGCTGGATATATAATGCTTGGTTGGCAGCTTTTTATTCTTTCAAGGTTTTTTATATGTCATCCCATTGCCTTCTGGCCTGCATAGTTTCTGCCAAGTAATCAGAGTTTAGTCTTACTGATGCCCCTCTGTAGGAGATCTTTCATTTTTCCTGAGCTGCTTTCAGGATTCTTTCTTTGTCTTTGGTTTTGGAAAGTTTGATTATGATATGTTACGGTGTTTTTCTTTTGAGATCTCTCCTGTATGGTGTTCATTGTGCTTCTTGGATGGTTATCTTCTCGTCTTTCATGATATTAGGGAAGTTTCTTTCAGCAAATCTTCTATAATTCTCTCTGTGCTTTTTATTGACTCCTCCCCTCTGAGATTCCAATGACTTGTAAGTTATTCCTCTTGATGGTGTCCCACATAACTCTTGGGCTTTCTTCATTCTTTTTTTTTTTGATTGTTCCCCAGACAGATTAGTGTCAAGGGATTGGTCTTCTATTCCACTGATCTTGCCTTCCACTTTCAATTCTATTCCTATGACTTTTCATTGAGCTGTCTATTTTTGAGATTTTATTGTTCAGCTTCTGGATTTCTAGTTGCTGTTTTTGTGTTTCCATTTGTCTATTTATTTTGTCACTTGGTTCTTGTACTGTTTTCCTGAATTCTTCTAGTGTTTTGTCTGTGCCTTCCTTGGTTTTGTCTACATTTTCCATAGTTTTGGCTGTTTTCCTTCATTCCTTTGAGGACTCTATATGTAAGTCTTTTGAATGCCTTGTCAGGAAGCTCTATAACCTTTTCTTCCTCAGGGAGGATTTCTGGTTCTTTGTTTTGGCCACTTGCTGGGGACATCTTGCCCTGCTTCTTTAGGTGGTTTGCTATTGTCTGTTGTCTCTGGGAAATTAAGGGGGTTATTGTATTTATTTTTTAATTGTACAATTGTTTGCTGGGTTCTGTTTTTTATTTTGTTTTGTTTTGATGATTCCTAGCATGCGTGGCTGGTGTGGTGCTCTGGTAGCTGGACTGGCCGTGCTGAAGTGCTCTCTACCTGTCTCCATGTGAGTGGGGTAGTGTGTAGGTGTGACAGCTTGGGCCTCTGTTTACTGGTCTTGTAGGGCAGCTGAGGGTGGGTTGGTCAGGCTTTGGCCTCCTCTGTCTTCAGTTCAGTGGCACAGGAGCAGGGAGTGGTGCTCTCCTTGCAGGTAGAGCAGACAGTGTGGTGGATGTGGCAGGTGAGTGGGGGTGTGGTTGTCACCTCTCATCAGTTGGTGGAGGGA
>NW_004447925.1:0-1785 GCF_000243295.1 Trichechus manatus latirostris
AAAGAAATAAAAGACTGGTATAAACTTAGAAAAATAGGGGTAAATATTAAGGCAACCACAAAGGAAACTAATAATCCTACAGGTCAAAATAAAAAACTAGAAAAATATAAAGACTCAACAAACACAAAATCAACAACAATGAAAAAGATGAAAAGAAAATACATAAAGAAAAATGACTCAGCACAGAAAATTAAGTGGAACAAAGAAACCGAACAACACACAAAAAAAGACATCAAAATGACAGCACTAAACTCATACCTATCAATAATTACGCTGAATGTAAATGGACTAATGCACCAATAAAGAGACAGAAAGTGGCAGATTGGATTAAAAAAACACGATCCCTCTATAAGCTGCCTACAAGAGATACACCTTAGACTTAAAGACACTAACTAAAACTCAAATGATGGAAAAAATATATCAAGCAAACAGCACTCAAAAAAAAAGCAGGAGTGGCAATATTAATCTCTGACAAAATAGAGTTTAAAGTAAAATCCACCACAAGGGATAAGGAAGGACACTATATAAAGATACAAGCCTCAATACACCAGGAGGACATAACTATAATAAATATTTATGCACCCGACAACAGGGCTCCAAAATACGTAAAACAAACTCTAATGGCACTGAAAAAAGAGATAGACAGCTCCACAATAGTAGTAGGAGACTTCAACACACTACTTTCAGTGAAGGACAGAACATCCAGAAAGAAGCCCAACAAAGATACGGAAGATCTAAACGCTACAATCAACAAACTTGATCTCATAGATATATACTGAACACTCCATCTAGCAGCAGCCAAGTATACTTTTTTTTCCAACGCACATGGAACATTCTCCAAAGTAGACAACATATTAGTCCATAAAGCAAGTCTTAACAAAATCCAAAGCTTCGAAATATTACAAAGCATCTTTTCTCATCATAAAGCCATAAAAGTAGAAATCAATAACAGAAAAAGCAAGGAAAAAAAGCAACCACATGGAAACTGAACAACACCCTGCTCAAAAATTAAGGATGGAATAAAGAAAATCATAGTCTCAAATGAGAACAAAAACACATCCTACCGAACCTTTGGGACACAGCAAAAGCATTGCTCAGAGGTCCATTTATAGCAATAAATGCGCACATCCAAAAAGAAGAAAGGGCCATAATGAAAACATTAACTCTACAACTGGAACAAGTAGAAACAGAGCAGCAAAAGAAGCCCTTTGGCACCAGAAGAAAGGAAATAATAAGAATTAGAGCAGAATTAAATGAGAGTAGAAAAACAACTGAAAGAGTTAAGACCAAAAGCTGATTCTTTGAAAAGATCAACAAAATTGATAAACAACTGGTCAAACTGACAAAAAACAAACAAACAAACAAACAAACAAACAGGAGAGGAAGCAAATAACCCATATAAGAAATGAGATGGGCAATATCACAACAGACCCAACTGAAGTTAAAAGAATCATAAGAGAATACTATGAAAAATTGTACTCTAACGAATTTGAAAACTTACAGTAAAGGGACAAATTTCTAGAAACTCACTAGCTACCTAAACTAACACAAACAGAGGTAGAACAACTAAATAAACACATAACAAAAGAAGAGATTGAAAAGGTAATAAAAATAACTTCCAACAAAAAAAAGCCCTGGTCCAGAAACCTTCATTGGAGAATCCTACCAAACTTTCAGAGAAGAATTTACACCAATAGTACTAAAGGTATATCAGAGCTTAGAAAAAGATGGAATACTCCCAAACTCATTCTATGAAGCCAGCATAACCCTGATACCAAAACCAGG
>NW_004447926.1:0-1810 GCF_000243295.1 Trichechus manatus latirostris
CCAGATGTGTATAAATAAAATAAGCTCTGGATGATAGTTTGAAGATATGTTAATTGGTAATCTGGGTGCTTAGAATCATAGTAACACACTAAATGATACCTCCTAATGTTAAAAAAAAAAAGTTACCTTGAAATATGTCATTGAAAAAAAGTGTATCATTTATACATGAAAAGTTTAAAGAGCAAGAATAAAATATCAATATCATATAAAAAATACGGCATTATTACTGATTTTGAAGCCTGTATGTGCCCCTCCCTAGTCACATCTAACATTTTTTAGAAAAATTTAAAATAAGCTTTGGGTCAAAATAATTTTGTTTTTCAATAGATGAAGTATTAATACTTATTCAAAGGCTCTTGTGAAGGAGTGTGGTAGGAGTTAGGATGTTTCTATCCTCACTGAAGATAAATTCTTTGGTTTTTAACTTCAAGCACTCCTGCATTTATCTGATCTGGCTGTACATGAGTCCTTCTCTGAGACTCATCTCAGTCTTTGGAAAGTGCTCTCCCGTTTCTGATTGCTCCCATTTCTGATTGCTCTGTGCCAACCAGATCTGTCCACCAGGGTTGTTTCCCAGCAGACCTGAAAATAAGAACAGTGTGTGATTAACAGCAAGACTCAATATAACCACACTTGATTCCATTGGCTTTCATCCAATGGGGAACATGACTCCAAACGATTATACCTGAACCTCTTATGCTCTAAAATAAGATTTCTAACAAATTCATACTTTTATTTATCCAAAAATCTAAAGGTTTCAGATTGGTGAGAATTCCAAGATGAAATTTGCTAAATTGGTCCTTTGAATTACACCTTCTAAAATTATTTTTCCTGACCTACAATTCTTAGGCTTTAACATTTACATGATATAGTACATGTCTCCCATCTTTATTCAAGCAAAAACTGAAGTTTTTACTAATCATATAAACTAATGATGTAGAGTTATTTCCCTTTTATATTATTTTGTTTAGTTTAGTGTTTAAACATAGATTATTAAATCAAGATTATTTTCCTGTGGAATCAGTCGTGTGTGTGTTTGTGTGTGGATGGAGAGAAAGAAACATGATTCAAGAACCAATTTATTTCGCTTTGATCAGTGCTTTTAATTTTAAGTCCGTCTATTCAGCTCATGGGAGGAGGACATCATGCTTGATAAAGTAGAGGATCAGTTAAAAAAAAAAAAAAGAACGCCTTAATGAGATGGATTGACACAGTGGCTGCAACAATAAGCTCAAACATAGCAATGACTGTGAGGATGGCGCAGGACTGGGCAGTGTTTCGTTCTGTTGTACACACGTCACTATGAGTCAGAACAGACTAGATGGCACCTAACAACAACATTCGGCTCATATTTCTACATTTTAATTTAGGAAGTGAATTGACTAAAGGGCATTAGTTGAATAACGTACAAATCAGGTCTCTCCTCAGAGGAAGTATTAGTTATCTTAAAGGTTCTATAACATTTTTTTTAAATTAATGGAATAATCTGCATTAACTGAATAAAAAAAACTAACAGGGATGCAAAAATACCTTTATGTTTAAAGTGTCCCAAAATCAAGGACTTAGCATAGTATATGCCCACTGTATTCACTCATTATTTTCTTCTCAGAAAATATTTTGTTTCTTTAATTTCCCCAACCCCATCACCACCATATCTGTCATGTAAAACAAAAATATTTGTAGTTTAGGACCAGAATCATTTGGAATGTATGTTCAAGAGGAAAGTATTTAGAATTCTATTAGTGGCAGCCCGAAAGTATGGAGCATTACTTTGGTGAAAGAAATACTAAATGTGGATAAAAATATTTAG
>NW_004447927.1:0-1809 GCF_000243295.1 Trichechus manatus latirostris
AACAATATGTGTACTACTGTTTCGTGAGAAACTATTTGTTCTGTAAACCTTCACCTGAAGTACAATAAATAAATAAAAATCTAATACAGTAGAAAAAAATATCTGGGTAGGATTGTAAATTTGTTTTCTTCATTACACTTTTGTTGTATTTTCTGATTTACAGATACATAGCTTTTTTTTTTTTTTTTTGCAATGAGCTGGAAACTATTAACTGATCATTTTACATTGTCAGCATCATTCTCCTCCCATAGGCATCTTCTCCAGACCCATGCACTGTGGCCTCATGCTTTCCAGTCCAGAGATGCAGTAGACACTTGTTTCAAGACACAATTCCATTTAATCCCACGCTACAATTAAAAATGCTTGAGAGTCCACATTTACCTTGAACACAACTACATGGGCACTTACTGTCTTCACTTCTTATTTAACCATTGACATAACCAGTAACCAATTGTAGCTGATTCTTTTTTTTTATTGTTGTAGTTTAAGTGAAAGTTTACATTTCCAGTTAGTCTCTCATACATAAACTTCTACATACACTGTTATGTGACCCCAATTGCTCTCCCCACACTGTGACAGCACACTCCTCCTTTCCACCCCTGATTTCCCATGTCCACTCAACCAGCTCCTAACCCTCTCTGCCCTCCCATCTCACCTCTGGACAGAAGCTACCCATTTAGTCTCATGTATCTACTTGAGCTAAGAAGCACACTCTTAACGAGTATCATTGTATGTCTCACAGTCCAGTCCAATCTTTGTCAGAAAAGATGGCCTCGGGAATTGTTTCAGTTCTGGGTTGACAGAGAGCCCAGGGAACATGCTTTCTGGGGTTCCTCCAGTCCCAGTCAGACCATTAAGTCTGGTATTTTTACTAGAATTTGAGTTCTGCACCCCACCTTTCTCCTGCTCCATCAGGGACTCTCTTGTGTTCCCTGTCAGGGCGGTCATTGGTGCTAGCCAGGTGCCATATAGTTCTTCTAGTCTCAGGCTGATGAAATCTCTGGTTTATGTGGCCCTTTCTGTCTCTTGGGCTAATACTTTCCTTGTGTCTTTGGTGTTCTTCATACTCCTTTACTCCAGGTGGTTGGGACAAATTGATGCATCTTAGATGGCCGCTTGCTAGCTTTTAAGACCCCAGACGCCACTCACCGAAGTAGGATGCAGAACAATTTCTCAATAAACTTTCTTATGCCAATTGACCTAGATGTCCCCTGAAAGCATGGTCTCCAGACCCCTGCCCCTGCTATTCTGTCCCATGAAGTGTTTGATTGTATTCAGGAAACTTCTTAGCTTTGGTTTAGTCCAGTTGTGCTGACCTCCCTTGTAGTGTGGGCTGTCCTTCCCTTCATCTAAGATAATTCTTGTCTACTATCTAGTTAGTGAATAACCCTCACCCTCGCTCCCCACCCTCGTAACCATCAAAGAATGTTTTCTTCTTGTTTAAACCTTTTCTTGAGTTCCTATAATAGTGGTCTTATACAATATTTGCCCTTCTGTGACTGACTAAATTCACTCAGCAGAATGCCCTTCAGATTCCTCCGTGTTGTAAGATGTTTCACAGCTTCATCGTTGTTCTTTATCGTTGTGTAGTATTCCGTAGTGTGAATATACCATAATTTGTTTATCCAGTCCTCCACTGATGGGCACCTAGGTTGTTTCCATCTCTTTGCTATTGTGAACAGTGCTGCAATGAACATGGGTGTGCATATATCTATTCGTGTGATGGCTCTTATTTCTCTAGGATGTATTCCAAGGAGCAGGATTGCTGGATCGTATGATACTTCTATTTCTAGCTTTTTAAGGAAGTGC
>NW_004447928.1:0-1809 GCF_000243295.1 Trichechus manatus latirostris
TCTCTCTACAATCTTCCAGGAATGAAATATAAAGACATGCAACAAAGACTCTGTGAAATTTTAAATTTTGTTTTCATTTCAATAAAATCTAGAATGAATATAAGCATACTATGAATACTCTATGAAAAAGCACCTTATAACTTTACATAAATTTAGCGTCCATACTTTCATTTGTATTTCTAATTTAAATGATGGCCACATGAGAGCCTAGTAGGCTATATAAAGGTTTCAGAGTGGTACAAGTAGAAAAAAGTAGCGGAAGAATGTATTCATCCCACCAGCTGTTACTGAACACCTAGTACATCCCAGGCACTGTGCTGATACACTGGAGATAAAACAGAGAACAGAGCCTAGCATATTACATATTTTATTGTGAGGACTGCATTTTGTGTATGCCATCTTTATATGGCAGGAAATGTGGTCATAATAGGCAAAGGAGAATTTTCCTGTTCCTGAGTCTGCAACAATTTGCATCAACATTGGGCATCCATGACCATTTTTTTTCCCTTTGTTCAAATGTGCAAAGCACTGTTCTGCAGAAAGAATGTAATGTTTGCTCTTTCTGGTCCCCTTCTTTTCTTCCACAAATATCTGAACACCTGCTATATGGCCGAAGCTGGGCTAGGTGCTCCGAGTACAAACATGAAGGAGACTGCTGTGGTCTCCGCCCTCATGGGCAATCTACTCAGGAGAAAAAACTATGAACAGGTAACAACAATAAATCAATAATGATGCGCTTGATGAGTGCTATAATGAAAATAAACAGTTGCTGTGATAGAGAATAATGGTATAAGAGGAGGCTACCCCTAAAGAGGGGGTCAGAGAAGGTTTTTCTGAGAGGTGGCTTTAAAGCTGAGACATTAACGATGAAAAGGAGGAAAATATCTAGTTAAGAATTTTTTTATCATAAAGAAACGAAGAGGAAAGATGAATTACTTGTGGCTCTCCTCTGACCCCTACAGCCACCTTTCCTGTACTCTGTCATCTCTCTATACTTCAGACAAGCACCCAGCACCCAGCAAATGGTGAACAATTTTCCTCGTATACGTCTGGTATTGTGCTAAGTTCCATAGGGGAAAAGTGAAACGCCAATTCAGTCTTCAGACTCAACACACAAAAAGAATTCAAATGCCACCATAGAGATTTTCATATCACTTTATTTTTTCAAAAAAATTCACTTAAATTCCCAAACACACATCCATAAACAACAAAAGGTATCCGTTTGATTTACAAGTTTTATAGACTAAGAATGTAATTTTTCTTCTCTGCCACAGCCTATACTGCCAATTCTCATAGGAATGGGCATAACTTTGTAATCAGGAATCTAGATTCAAATCTTGCTTACCACTACCAGGACCAACCAGCACGAAGTTCTCTGAGCTTCAGTTTGCTCACTATAAAATGAGGCTAACAATACCTGAGTTACCAAGTTATTGCCAGCACTAGATAACATTACTGGAAGCAGAAGCAGGTGAGAATAGTCCAGACACTAGAGTCAGACAGACCTGGTTCAAAATTAGACTCTGCTAATTAGCTAAAGAAGCCCTGGTGGTACAGTGGTTAAAGCTCTCAGCTGCTAACCAAAAGGTCAGCGGTTTGAATACACCGGCCACTATGTAGGAGAAAGATACGGCAGTCTGCTTCTGTAAAGATTACCCTTTGTTGTTGTTGTTAGTTGCTGACCACTTTGTTTCGACTCACAGTAACCCTATGTACAACAGAACGAAACTGCCCGGTCCTGTGCCATCCTCATAGTCATTGCTATGTTTGAGCACATTGTTGCAGCCACTGTGTCAATCCATCTCGTTG
>NW_004447929.1:0-1807 GCF_000243295.1 Trichechus manatus latirostris
GTCCATAACAAAGATGACTCATTAAAGGAGTTATGAATCATGCCACAATGGTCCTGGTCTAGTTCCCTTGCCATGCTCCCTGTTGGGAGCAAACCAAGGGGAGACTATTCCCAGTGTGAAATTCGCATTGGATCCCAGGATTTAGAAGCTGGACACGGTCAGTCAACTGGACCCCTGAATGCACATTATCCTGAAGTGAGATCTGAGCAGCGCCACCTCATGGAATATATGTGTGATTCCAATAATATATAACAGTATTATACATTTCATAAATATCTATACATGTCATATCTTAAGTAATATACATTTTAAGAAAATATAAACCTCTAGTTAACCCAACTTTTAACAACTAAGTGATAGAAATTGATTAAGTCCGGAGTCCTTGTGACAGTTAATTTTACGTGTCAGCTTGACGAGGCTGTGGTTCCAGTTGTTCGGTCAAGCACTAGTCTAGTTGCTGTTACGTAGTAGTTATGTGCGACTAAATCTTTTGGCCTTAAGTAAAGCAGATTACCTTCCATAATGAGTTGTTGTTGTTAGTTGTGATCAAGTCAATTCAGACTCATGGTGACCCCATATGTGCAGAGTAGAACTGCTGCATAGAGTTTTGAAGGCTGTAACCTTTCAAAAGCAGACCACCAGGCCTACCTCCCAAGGCACCCCTGGGTGGGTTCCAACTGTCAACCTTTCATCTAGTAGTGGACCACAAACCCATTTGTACCACCCAGGTAGTCCTAACGTAATCCAATGCAATGTAAAATAAAAAAGTATTGATATGTTTTAACTGTGATGTTGGCAAAGAATATGGACTACACCATGGACTGCTAGAAGAATGAACAAATCCATCCTAGAAGAAACACAAGCAGAATGCTTGAACAAATACAATGCTTACTTTGGACACGTTGTCAGTGTCCACACATCACCAATTGCTAGGAAAGGATATCATGGTTGGTAAACTAGAGGGTCAGCAAAAACGAAGGGGAACCTCAATGAGATGGATAAACACAGGAGTCACCACAATGTGCTCGAACACATCAAAGATGTTGAATATGGTGAAGGACTAGGCAACACTCTGCTCTGGTGTACATGGGTTTGACTTGATGTTCGGAGTTGACGTCGAGTTTGGAGGTGACTCGATGGCAACTAACAAGAACAACAAATGTAATTATCTTCCATAATGTAACCTAATGTAATGCCACCAATCAAGCAGTTGAAGGAGTTAAGAGCAAAAAGAGAGTTTCCCCAGGATGGATTCTCCCTCCAGACTATAAATAGACATTCTGGCAGAACTCTCATCCTGCTCTTACTGTTGGCTGATCTATGGGTTTGGGACTTGCCAGTCCCTCCACAATCACGAGAGCCCGTTCCTGGAAGTAGATATCTCTCCGTCTGCACACACCCACACATGTATGTATACGTATATCTCACTGGTTCTATTTGTCCAGAGAACCCTAACACAGTCCTAATCATACAAGGTCAAGTCACTTAGCTACTAAACACATTGTTAACGTGTACTTGCTTTTTTGCAGTTAAAAACACTTGTTTTAAGTAAAATTTACAGGTATATATTTTTTTCATGAATCTCCTTTTCAAGCATTAAATGTCCTGCTTATATGATTTTAAAATAGACACTTTTGTTTTCTTTAAATATTAGTTGTGAACGTTTGGGAATTATTTGTTGGTTGAAGCCACTGGCCGCTTACTAAAATACTTGAAATTCTATACAAAACTCTACTTTTTTGCCTTAGGGCTCTGCAATTCACAGGTTCACCCTTACAGGCATTACTTTATTATGACATATTCTGTT
>NW_004447930.1:0-1801 GCF_000243295.1 Trichechus manatus latirostris
GACTCACAGCAACCCTATAGGACAGAGTAGAACTGCCCCATAGGGTTTCCAAGGTGCGGCTGGTGGATTCAAACTGCTGACCTTTTGGTTAGCAGCCAAGCTCTTAACCACTGCACCATCAGAGCCCCCTGAAGAAGATTAGCTAGTGACAAACTATCCTTTTCTGAGCCAGTTTTAGGAGAAGAAACGATATTGTCTATGCCCGAAGTGCCACTAATGGCCTGCAAAGTTCTGGAATCCCCCACGTAAGACCTTCCTCTGCATTGAGGGTCTGTGGTTGCTGATTGTTTCTGAGAAGGAAAACCTTTCCTAAATCTAATTTGTTGTCTAATCTGTTCTGGGAGCTCTCGGGGACATTGTGTGGAGTTAGGCCCTGAGAGGTTCCAGGCCCTAGAGTTGTGCCAGTTAGATGAAGTTGCTATTCCAGTGGGCCTGGAAGGGAGAGCTGAAGCCCAAGACCAAGGGGCCTCCACTCAGAATCTGGAGAGTGTGGCCAATACCTAGATTCTAGAGGGCAGGGCCATTGTCTAAGTGGTCTCAGAGAACAGAGGATTCTTTTCAAGAATTGAGGGCTAAAGTAATATGTTCTGCTGACTTGCTTGGTGCCTGTTATCCTTTCTTTCCCTCCAGTTTCTCCCATTTGTAATGGAAATGTCTAGCTTGTGCCTGTTTCACTATTGTACTTTGGAAGCAGATAACTTGTATTCTAGATTTCACAGATGAAGAGGAATTTTTTGGATTTTAGACTTGGAGTTGATTTAAGACTTTTGCTATGATATGATGGGGTGGATGTGTTTTACATGTGGCAAGGACATGGATTTTTGGTGGCCAAAGGATGGAATGTTATGGATTGAACTGTGTCCCCCAAAAATGTGTATCAATTTTGCTAGGCCATGATTTCCCATACTGTGTGGTTGTCCACCTTTTTGTGATCTGAGGTGATTTTCCTATATGTTGTAAATCTTGCTTTTATGATGTTAATGAGGTAGGATTAGAGGCAGTTATGTTAATGAGGAAGGACACAATCTACAAGATTCCAACCAAAACCAAACCCGTTGCTATCGAGTCGATTCCGACTCATAGTGACCCTATGAGACAGACGAGAACTGCCCCAAAGTGTTTCCAAAGAGTGACTAGTGAATTCAAACTGCTGACATTCTGGTTAGCAGCCAAGCTCTTAACTACTACAAGATTAGGTTGTATCTTAAGTCAATCTCTTTTGAAATATAAAAGAGAGAAGCAAGCAGAGAGACGGGGGCCTCCTGCCACCAATAAAGTAGTGCCAGGAGAAGTCTTTTGGATCTGGGGTCCCTGTGCTCTGAAACTCCTAGACCAGGAGACGACTGATGGCAAGGACCTTACTCCAGAGCTGACACGGAGAGAAAGCCTTCCTCTGGAGCTGGCACCCTGAATTCAGACTTGTAGCCTACTAGATTGTGAGATAATAAATTTTTCTTTGTTAAAACCATCCATTTGAGGTATTTGTTATAGCAGTACTAGATAACTAAGACAGATGACATGGATTGCTTCTCTTTAAAATGGAGGAATTGGTGCTTGGGGAATGAAGGAATACCTGCGTGTGGTAGATGAAGCAAACTAGATTAAAAAGAAATAAGTTTAACTGGAGAAGTTGATATTATTCTTAAAGCAGGGTCAGTCATTCTAGCTGCTGATCAAAACCATTTCTAGACATTTCTCATGGCTTTGGCTAAGGATCCTTCTTGAACTCAAAGAACGTATAATGTCTTTGGGGTAGATTGTCTCGTTCAGGAAGTTTTAAAGGCATCCTTGAGCAGAGAAA
>NW_004447931.1:0-1801 GCF_000243295.1 Trichechus manatus latirostris
GTGCATTCAAAGCCAAAGGATTAGAATGGGATAGTTCCGAATAGTTGGACCTACAGTGTGAATGAATTCCGTGGTGGAAGGAGTCACTCACAGTTGAGCATTGGACTACTTTCAAATCGTATTTCCAACACAAAGTATCTTGTAACCTTGTGCAAAGTGACATAACTGCTCTGTGCCTCAGTTTTCTTGTCTGAAAATGAGGTAATAGTACTGATCTCATAAGGTTTTTTGAGGATAAAATACAATACATAAAATATCTAGAAAAATACCTGCCCAAAGTGCTCATTTAACATCATCATCATCATCATCATCAACATTATTCCATGAGGTAATGATTTTGACAGAAGTTGGATAATAAATCCTGATGCAGGGTGATGTGCTATCAGGAATTAAAGTTGTTAATGCTACAATTACTGCTATTATTGTTGTTTCCAAAGAGAGGCTTAAGAAAATCACCTAGAGATCACTAAGGTAGCTAAAGACTGGCGTTTTGAAATCACTTTGGAGTATATCTCTTCCAAAATTAATTGTTTAAGAATTACTGAGTGTAATTTCACTCAGAAGGGGAGGGCATGTCATTGTCCTCAAAAGGAAGAACAGTCATGCTTGAAAGAGGAGGTATTTGGGGTTCTGGGTGTGCTTTTGGTACTTGTCCTGGCATCATTTCCTAGGGTAGATGTATATCTCATTTGGGCTGTGGCTTCTGCACAAACAAGGAAATAGGGTACATGATTGGGTATCATGCCAGTGTCCAGAGCAACAAGGATAGAGAATTGTCAGTTAAGATTGTGTGTCAACTTGGCTGGGTCATGATTCTCAGTGTTTTGGCAGTCGTGTGATATTGTGGTCACTTCGCTATTGAGATCTGACATGTAATCACACCCATGATGAGATCTGCTGTGAGCAGCCAGTCAGTCAAAGGGGAGTTTCCTTGGACATGTGGCCTGCATCGAGAGTGGGTGGGCATTCTAGCAGGGCTCGGGGGCTTTTGCTCGTTCTGGATCTTGCAACTGGCTCCTGTTCATCTGACCTCCAGTTGTTGGGACTTGAACTAGCAACATACCTTTGATCTTGCTGCCAATCTTGGGATTCGTCCATCTTTACAGCCTGTGAGCAACAACCCTGCTCTCCAACCTACCAATCTTGGGTTCGACAGCCCCTGCGGCTACGTGAATCAAGAGAAACCTCTGTCCTGACCCACGGACTTGGTACATTACAGCCTCTACAACCACACGAGCCATTTCCTTGATATAAATCTCTTCTCTATACATATGTTTAAACTTGCTTCTCTAGAGAACCCAGCCTAAGACAAGGACCCTCTCCAGAACAACACACCCACATCAATTCCTCCATACAGGGTAGGAAAGGCAGAGCATAAGAGAAGTTTGAGAACTCATCCTCTTAACGCTGTGACAACTTGAGATTGATAGGCTCCTACATTCTCCTGAAGTCACCTTTGCTTTTGATCTCTGCTCCAGAGGAAGTAGATCTCACCAACTGAGTTTTCTTTCTCAATCCTAGAATGGCTGCTGAAAACATTCAGTCCCATATATATCTCAGTTACACACCTTACTGATCTTGATCCATTAACACTGTTCTCCATGTTCAGATCCCAAGTTTCTTTCTTATGCCTAGACTGTGTTCCTGACCTACTTCTTCTTACATTTTTTTATTGTACTTTAGGTGAAGGTTTACAGAACAAATAGTTTTTCTCATTAAACAGTCAGTACACATATTGTTTTATGACATTGGTTAACAACCCCAAGACGTCAACACTCTCCTTTCTCGACCTTGGAGGACC
>NW_004447932.1:0-1806 GCF_000243295.1 Trichechus manatus latirostris
CTGAACATAAAGAATAAGAAAATCCTCACACTGGACCACCAAAGTCAATAGAGACATTTGAAGTTGTCAAGGATTTCATGCCTCTTGAATCAACAATCAAGAACCCTGGAAGCAGCCATCAGGACATCGAAGGACATTTTGTGTTGGGCAAATCTGCTGCAAAAGACCTCCTTAAAGTTGTAAACATGAAAGATGTCACTTTGGGAAGACAGGTGCACCTGACCCAATCCTGCTTGGCAGTCCCACCAAAAGGCCACCCATCAGAGCTGGGGAGCCTTTCTAGAGTCAAAGAGCACCAGTAACCAGAAGGTAGGGAAAACACAGTGTTAGCACCTGGGTCTGGGAAGAGAGGGCTCCAAGAACCCTGAGATGACAGGATCTAGTTGACTGAAAAAAAGCCAGATACAGAATTACACAGGCTGAATCCTTCCAGCCTTGGCTGAGGGTAGGCTGAGCATTTTGATGTGTCCCTGTACTGAGAGATGTGAGATGCAGGTGAAGGTCTCAGTCACAGCTGAGCAGGTAAGTGGGGCCAGACCTAACTCTGGTGGCTCAGGGGAGCTGACAGGTAAGGGAGATGAGGAACTGGGTCTGTGTTCCTTGAACAATCTGGAGGAAGATTACAGATCCCTTTTACAGTAGGGTTCCCAGCCACAACTCGTGTCTCTTATGTCGCACGTGGCCTCAGGACCCCAAAGAGAGAATGAATTGGGGTTCCTCTGGTGTGTCTCATCTCTTGGTTCTGATCGCCACCTTCCCTGGCAGGCCTGGTGCCAGTTCTATGGGAGTAGGAGAGGCAAGGCAGGTGTAGGTGTCAGATAAGTGACAGGGGAGGGCATGGGGAAGCCCTGTCCCTGAGGGTTGGTGGGGAGGGTACATCTCGAGAGCATGGGGAAGCCCACCTGTGAGTAGACATGACCCTTACTTTCCTGAGTCCTTTCTTTTCTGAAGCCTCACGATGCTGCTAGCACTGAGAGTCTCATCTCAGTGTCCTGTTTTTCTGATAGAGTGACCTGACCTTTTTTATTTTCCCCCATGTCATGTGCAGCTTCAAGCACACCAGAGGGTATCAGTTGACCATGACGGACACCAGTTGACTCCACATACGCCCCCTACCTGGTTTGGACCCACTCAAGGACTCCTGCACCTTATGGTGAGTCCTCTTCCTTATGGTGGATTCTACTGCCCAAAAGTGTACTGACACTTCTTTCTGGAATGATCCAATAACTGCTTCTCCATAGTGCAAATGGATTCCTTGTAGCCTGGGCAGCCTGCTTCATATGTTATTCCCAACATGATGAGTGTACTTTGTAGTAATTATGTACTCTTTTCCTGGCTGAAAGGTGGTTGGCCTGCTTTTATGTTGTAAAATATCACATATTTTAAATACAATATTTAATCAGTGATACATGGTAGGATTTCATAGATGTCTATTTATTTGATTTTTAATATTCTTTTTGTTGTTCCTTTGTATTTAGCAATCAGTCCCCATGCTTTCTGCCCTCAGCCCTCCTGGCCATTCATCTGCTCTATTATCTTTGCATGTTGTTGATGTTCATGTAAGTGGGATCATGCAGTAATTGTTCTTGGGATTTCAGTTATTTCCCTCAGAACAATGTTTTCAAAGTTCATCCATTTGTTGCAAGTAACAGAACATCATTGCTCTTTATGGCTGCATACTATTGCATGTATCTATGTGTCACGTTTTGTGTATCCAGTCATCTTTTGATGGAACCTTGGATTGCTTCCACCTTTTTGATTCAGTGAATCATGCTGTGATAAATGTCAGCATCCAAGTATCTGTTT
>NW_004447933.1:0-1800 GCF_000243295.1 Trichechus manatus latirostris
GTCGTAGTGTATTATTTTTTTGATATGATGCTGAATTCTATTGGCTAGAATTTTGTTGAGAATTTTTGCATCTATATTTATGAGAGATATTGGTCTGTAATTTTCTGTTTTCGTGGCATCTTTGCCTGGTTTTTGGTATCAGGGTTATGCTCGCTTCATAGAATGAATTTGGAAGTGTTGCTTCCTTTTCTATGTTCTGAAATAGTTTCAGTAGTACTGGTGTAAGGCCTTCTCTGAATGTTTGGTAGAATTCTCCAGTGAAGCCATCTGGGCCAGGGCTTTTTTTGTTCAGAGTTTATTTTATCACATCTTCAATCTCTTCTCTTGTTATGGATCAGTTCAGATTTTCAACATCACTTTGTAGTAGTTTGGGTAGTGTCATGGATTGAATTATGTCCCCCAAAAAATGTACGTGTCACTTTGGCTGGTCCATGATTCCTGGTACTGTGTGATTTTCCTATATGTTGTAAATCCTGCCTCTATGATGTTAATGAGGGAAGAAGGGTGGCAGTTGTGTTAGTGAGGCAGGACTCAATTTACAAGACTGGACTGTGTCCTGAGGCAATGTCTTGAGATATAAAAGACAGAAGTGAGCAGCGAGATGGGGGACCTCATACCATCAAGAAAGCAGTGCCGGGAGCAGAGCATGTCCTTTGGACCCGGTGTCCCTGCACGGAGAGGCTTCTAGTCTGGGGAAACATTGATGAGAAGGCTGATAGAGAGAGAAAGACTTCCCCTGGAGCTGACGCCCTGCATTTGGACTTTTAGCCTACTTTACTGTGAAGAAATAAATTTCTTTGTTATAGCCATCCACTTGTGGTATTTCTGTTGTAGCAGCACTAGATGACTAAGACAGATAGGTAGTGTCTTTTTTGAAATTTATCCATTTCCTCTAGGTTTTCAAATTTGTTGTAGTATAGTTTTTCATAATACTCTGTTATGTTCCTATTTATTTCAGTTGGGTCTGTTGTAATGTTCCCCATTTAATTTCTTATTTGGGTTATTTGCATCCTCTCCTGTTTTTCTTTTGTCATTATGGCCAGTGGTTTGTCGATTTTGTTGATTCTTTCAAAGAACTGACTTTTGGTTTTGTTGATTCTTTCTATTGTTTTTCTCTAATCTATTTCATTTATTTCTGCTCTGATCTTTACTATTTCCTTTCTTCTAGCGACTGTGGGCTTTTTTTTTTTTTTTTTTGCTGTTCTCTTTCTATTCGTTTGCATTCTCTGGTTAACGTTTTGATTTTGTCCCTTTCTTCTTTTTTGATGTGTGGGACTATTGCTATAAATTGTCCTCTGAGGACTGCCTTTGCTGTGTCCCAAAGGTTTTGGTATGATGAATTTTCATTCTCGTTTGAATCTAGAAAGTTTTTGATTCCATCTCTGATTTCTTCTATTACCTAGTGATGTTTAAGCAGGGTGTTATTCATTTTCCATTTAACTGATTTTTTTCCTTGCTATTCCTGTTGTTAATTTCTACCTTGATGGTGTTGTGGTCAGAGAAGATGCTTTGAATTATCTCAACATTTTGGATCTGGTTGAGGATTTCTCTGTGGCCTAAGATGTGGTCTATTTTGGAGAATGTTCTATGTGCATTGGAAAAGAATGTGTACTTTGCAGCTGTTGGATGGAGTGTTCTATATATGTCTATGTGGCCAAGTTGGCTGACTGTGCCCTTAGGTCTTCGTTTCTTTGCTGAGTTTCTTTTTAGATGTTCTGTTCTTTATTGAGAGTGGTGTGTTGAAGTCTCCTACTATTATTGTGGAACTGTCAATTTCTCTTTTCAGTGCTGTTTGAGATT
>NW_004447934.1:0-1747 GCF_000243295.1 Trichechus manatus latirostris
AAACAAAAAACCTTTAAACAAACAAACAAAAAAAGCCCTGGCCCAGATGGCTTCACTGGAGAATTCTACCAAACATTCAGAGAAGAGCTTGTACCAGTACTACTCAAACTATTTCAGAACATAGAAAGGGAAGTGACACATCCGAATTCATTCTATGAAACCAGCATAACCCTGATACCAAAGCCAACCAAAGATGTCGCAAAAAAGAAAATTACAGACCAGTATCTCTCATGAATATAGATGCAAAAATTATCGACAAAATTCTAGCCAATAGAATTCCACATCATATCAAAAAAATAATACACCATGATCAATCAGGATTCATACCAGGTATCCGAGGATGGTTCAACTTAGAAAATAAATCAACATAATAAACAACATAAATAAAAGGAAAGAAAAGAATCACATGATCATCTCAATTGATGCAGAAAAGCCATTTGACAACGTCCAACACCCAATTCTGATAAAAACTCTCAGTAAAATAGGTATAGAAGGGAAATTTCTCAACGTAATAAAGGGCATCTATGCAAAACCAACAGCCAACATGATTCTTAATGGAGAGAGGCTGAAAACATTCCCCTTGAGAACAGGAACAACACAAGGATGCCCTTTATCACCACTCCCATTTAACACTGTGTTGGAAGTTCTAGCTAGAGCAATAAGGCAAGAAAAAAATAAAGGGCATCCAAATTGGTAATGAAGAAGTTAAACCGTCCCTATTTGCAGATGATATGATACTGTACATAGAAAACCCTAAAGACTCCGCGAGAAAACTACTGGAACTAAT
Source organism: Trichechus manatus latirostris (assembly GCF_000243295.1). Taxonomy (NCBI): domain Eukaryota; kingdom Metazoa; phylum Chordata; class Mammalia; order Sirenia; family Trichechidae; genus Trichechus; species Trichechus manatus. The sequence continues at coordinate 788 of NW_004447934.1, forward strand.
AGAAAGATTCAGCAGAGTGGCAGGATACAAGATAAACATACAAAAATCAGTTGGATTCCTATACACCAATAAAGAGAATGATGAAAAGGACATCAGGAAAACAATACCACTTATAATAGCCCTAAAAAAATAAAATATTTAGGAATAAATCTAACCAGGGATGTAAAGGACCTATACAAAGAAAACTACAAAACACTACTGCAAGAAACCCAAAGGGACGCCCATAAATGGAAAAAACATACCAAACTCAGGGATAGGCAGACTCAACATTGGGAAAATGATAATTCTACCCAAAGCAATTTACAAATGCAATGCAATCCCAATCCAAATACCAAATATTATTTAAAGAGATGGAAAAATTAATGATTAACTTTATATGGAAATGGAAGAAACCCCGGATAAGTAAAGCACTATTGAAGAAGAAGAATAAAGTAGGAGGACTTGCACTACCTGACCTCAGAACCTACTATACAACTACGGTAGTTAAAACAGCCTGGTACTGGTACAACAACAGATACATTTACCAATGGAACAGAATTGAGAACCTGGATGTGAATCCATCTTAACGGTCACCTGATCTTCGACAAGGGCCCAAAGTCCATCAAATGGGGGAACAGACAGTCTTTTTAACAAATGGTGCTGGTAAAACTGGATGTCCATCTGCAAAAAAATGAAAAAGGACCCATACCTCACACCATATAGAAAAACAAATTCAAAATAGATCAAAGACTTAAATATAAAGCCAAAAACTATAAAGCTCATAGACATAAAAATAGGATCAACGTTAGAGGCCCTAATACACAGCATTAACAGGATACAAACCATAACCCACAACCCACAAACTCCAGAAGATAAGCTAGATAACTGGGATCTTCTAAAAATCAAACACCTATGCTCTTCAAAAGACTTCACCAAAATAGGAAAAAGAGAACCTACAGACTGGGAAAAAATATTTTCACA
>NW_004447935.1:0-1773 GCF_000243295.1 Trichechus manatus latirostris
GTGTTGCCCAAAGCCTTCTGTCTAGTTTTTGAAGTTGGAAACTTAATTCATTTTCATTCTTTCATACATTATTGAAGTATTATTTACACACAGTGAAATGGACAGATACCAAGTGTGCAGATGTGTCAGTTTGTTAAATAAGTATACTGTATAACCTCTAGTCTCAGCAAGATTAATACATTTCCAGTACTAAGAACTTTCCCTCTTACACATTACCATTGGTTACCATCACTCCCTATACATGTCTGTTCTGATTTCTGTGATTATACATAGTTTTGCCTGTAGATCTTCATATGCATTTTGTGGATAGGGTTTACTCATTGAGGTAGTTTCCAGTAGTCTTAGTTTATCTAACTGCTCTTCTCTCAGTACTGAAAAGTATAGTTTTCCTAATGGATGCCTATTTTATTTTTTCAGAAGAGACAACGGAGAAGTTGTGTGCATTTCTTTTTTAATTTGGTTTTCTTTTCTAAAGCAGGATCTTACATGTCTCCTGTTACTTTTCTTTAATCCTTCTCCATCCAGGCTCCAAAATATTTCTCTCCCTTCCTTTAACTTTCTTCACTAGTAGAAGTGTTGTCTTTCTATGATTACTCACTTGAATCCTTGATGCACTTTTTAGGTCTTTTTCCTATACTCAGTGTTCTGGTCAACCAGGACTATTTTTTTCAGGCTCTTTTGCACATAAAGTTGGGCTTTTAATTCTGGGAACAGTTTAGACTCGATCCTCTCTAACTTCATCTGAGTTCTTCTGGTTACTTTCTCCCTGTCAGCTCTCTGCAAAGATTTGTGAGGGATTTGAGAGATTTGTGTGCTGGAAATGGGTGTTGATATATTTATTTATTTTTACTTACAGATAACTTGAAGTTGGTGCATCTATCTATGCTGAAGATGCAGTCATTATGTGGGTTTCTTTGCTTTTTGAGTTGATCAATATATGTTTTTAGAGGATTCATGGAGAAATTTCAATTTAGGCAGCTGTCATTACCTCAGTTACCCTAAAGTTTTTGGTAACATCATTTAAGCTGTCATTTCACAAAAAAAGACAGCAAAATGACCAAAAAATAGATAGTAAGATTTTCAACTTGGTTAGTCATCAGAGAATTGCACACAATGAGATATTATGATATACTCAACAAAAAAAGGCTAAAATTAAAAAGACTCAGAATTTCACATGCTGGTAAAGATCTGGAGTAACTGGAACATTCATGCAATGCTGGAGGCAATATAACATTGCCAACTACTCTGTAAAACAGTGTGACACTATTTCCTAAAGCTTAATATGAACCTACTTTACAACTCAATGGATATATATCCACTCCTGGGTATAAACCCAAGAGAAATGAGGATATATATCAAGGCAGAGAGAGGTAAATGAATATTCACAGCAGCTTTATTTATAATAGCCCCAAACTGAACACATTCAAAAGTGTCCATCAATGGGAGAATGAGTCAGTTAAATGCATTATATTCATAAAATTGAGAGTACACCAACTACTGAAAAATGCCACAAGATGAATATGCCGTATAGACCAAAGAAATCATTAAGGAGGCCCAGAGGTGGAGCCAACATGGTGCTATAGATAGAAGCACTACACCGTCCCTCCACAGCAAAGACCTGAAAAACTAAGTAAAACAGAGACAAACACCAGTCCTGCAACCCTAAGCGTCACATGAAGAGATAAAGATCTCAGCCAAGCACCTAATGGACTAAGAAACTGACAGAGAACAGAAAGCCAGGAGAGATATGAGTGGAGGTCTCCTATCAGCTAA
>NW_004447936.1:0-1756 GCF_000243295.1 Trichechus manatus latirostris
CTGACCGCTGTGAGGATGTTTGAACTTGAAAAATATGTGAACAAATTGGATTAATTCTACTTTATAAAGAGTATAATGTACATTTTAGGATTTTCAAATGCTCACTCCAATGGTAGTAGCCATGCTTTATAATCAATTGAACAGGCTACTGAAAAGAAATTGATCTACTGAATGAACAGATTAGTCAATCAGACCTCTAATATTTCAAGATTATTCTGAAGATGTTTTGAAAAAGTAAAGATTATCTCTTTTCTACTTGAAGGTAAAACTATAATGCTACCATAAATACAGAAGTTAAAAATCGTTTCAGTAATGCAATTATAGAACCCAGAACCTCTGACCCTATCCTTACCCTGTGCTAGTTCTATAGCATTGCTGTTTAATGGCCTCTGTCCACACACTGCACCAAAACAATCAAGCAAAGAGACAGAAAGAAAAAGCAAAAACAAAACAAATAAACAAACCCCACTCTACTTCTCAGAACATGTTGCAACTGCAAACCATGTAGATAGTGGCCAGCATAGATTCTAAGCGGGGTCTTTCTCCATACCTTATCATTGACAGAATGTATCCTGTGGGTTTCTGGACGGAGCAAACTCCTAGAGCTTTATCGTTTAGCAGAAGATAACAAATCTTCATTCATTTACTATAATGTGAACAACTGAGTTTTTCCTGGCAGTCTTCCTCTGTATTATCTTATCTCTTTAGTCTTAAAAAATAACTCCTTGAATAGATGATAAAAAATGTACATTTTTGTAGAATAACAGCAGTAACACTAAATCATAACATGTATTTGTGATGTATGGTTTCCCAATTCCTTACGTGTATTCTTACTTCTCAGCCTATAGACCCTAAGGCGTACAAAGAAACGATGCCTATCTCAAGTCTACAGATGAGGCCATTGTGCCCTTGAGAGGTTCTGGACTCTTTCAATTATCTTATATTTCACTTTCAAGTGTCAAAAATTTCAAACTCAGTATAAAGTCCTTTCACTAGTTCTCAGAATGATTTATATACACAGCACCATTTTGTATCATTTCCTGGTATGTGACATGATGTAATAAAACAAAAAACACCAGACTGGGAGAGACGATACCTTGATTCAAGTCCCAGTTACTAGCCTTGCTTTATCATTTAACCTCTTGGAGCATCAGTGTCCTTATCTATAAGCAGAAAGGTCATTATGAATGTCTTACCTATTCATATGGGAGTTGGGAAAATCAAATATGGATTTGAAAATGGCAAAGTTATTTTGTAATGCAAATGATCTATTCTGCAATGTATTGTTAATTATGGCAGCTCTAGGATTCCATCTGACCTTTGTCCAAGGCCAAGCTCTCCACCCTTTTCTGGCTAGCATCAGACTTCATCAGGAAGTTTATTATAATTCTCTCTTCTCTCCTAAATGGTCAATACCTCTATCTCTACTGGCTACTTGCCATAACATTTACACACGATCGCAAACCGTCGGTTCTGACTCACAGCCACCCTGTATACAACAGAACAAAACACTGCCTGGTCCTATGCTATCCTCACAATCGTTGCTATGCTTGAGCCCACTGTTGCGGCCACTGTGTCAATCCATCTTATTGGAGGTCTTCCTCTTTTTAACTGACCTTGTAGTTTACCAAGCATGATGTCCTTCTCCAAGGACTGGTCCCTCCTGATAGCGTGTCCAAAGTACATGAGACAAAGTCTCGCCAACCTCGCTTCTAAGGAGTATTCCGAATGTACTTACAAAAATACATATGACATA
>NW_004447937.1:0-1759 GCF_000243295.1 Trichechus manatus latirostris
CCTGAAACCCTAAAACATCAAATGAAGAGATAAAGAACTCAGCCAAGCACCAAATGGAGTGAGAAAACTGACAGAGAACGGAGAGCGAGGAGAGATTCATGCAGAGATCCCCTACTAGCTAACACAGCACGGATCAGCCATCTTGGACTCCTATTGGAGACCAGCAAACAGGGGGTATGAGAAAGCAGCTTCACGGAGCTTCCAGCAGGAGACAAAACAACCAGTAATTTGTGATATATGCTTTCACACCCCCCACCCTTCTTCACCCCTACTCGGCCTCCTCTGCTTCCCGTGGCCACAATCTCTTGACCGGGAAACACCGGCTGCTTGGATTCCACACACCCAAATGGGCCGGTTCTCTGAGTGCCATTTGTTGGCTGGTGGTTTTGCTTTTTTCCACTTCTTTTGATTTCTTCCTTACCTCTCACCACCTCCTCCTTTCGCTCAAATACCTGGCTCTGTGCTTCATGTTTGCTTCTTCCTGAGGTGCTGCAGAGCTCCAGTAATTTGTGATATACTCTTACCCACTCCCCATCCTTCTTCACCCACGCTCGGCCCCCTCTGCTTCCCGTGGACACAGTCTCTTGTCCAAGAAACACCAGCCCACACTAGCTGGCTCTCAGACTGCCATTTGTTGGCTGCTAGTGTTGCTTTTTTTTCTGTTTCTTTTGATTTCTTCCTTACCTCTTGCCACCTCTCTCTCCTTTTGCTCAAATACCTGGCTCCATGTGCCATCTTTGCTTCTTTCTGAGGGGCTGTGGAGCTCCGTTCAAGTGTGGAGCTGATGCCCGGTCTGGGCTGCCGCACTGGTGGGATCCCGGGGCTTTTGTTTGTTGGATTGTTTTGAATTGTTTGTTTGTTTTCTTTTCCTTTTCTTGAGTTGGGAGCCCTTTCTGGCCAGGCGGTGCTGCACAGCAAGGAGACTTCCCCCTCGGTTTGCACAGACGTGCAGAGGGATCCCTGAGGGCATTTCTTTTTTCTTTTTCTTTTTTTTTTCTGTTTTTTGGGGGGGCCTTTCTTGTTTTGTTTTGTTTTTAATTTAATTTGTTTTTTTTTTCTTTTTCCCTTTTTGTTTTTCTTCATTGCTCAGTTTCTCCTCTCTCTATATCTTCCTTCTCTTTCTGTTCCCTGAATACATGGCGTTGTATATCCCTATGCTTTCTAACCAGGTTGTACTGCAACACCTGAGAGCGACTTCCCCAGACCTCATAGCTGTACCGATGGGATCCCTGGGAACTTTCCGGTTCTTTAACCTTTCTGATTTTTATTTATTCATTCTTTTCTTTTCTTTTCTTCCTCTTCCCCATTCTGTTTTTCTCCATTTCATAGTCTCTCATCTCTCCACTCCAATGGCAAGCTCCCCTAGCATTCTTTCTTGTTTGTTTGTATGTTTTTGGCTCCTGTTCCTCTCTCATCTCTCCCACATCCATCTTAGTGCCACACATAACAATCTCCGCGCTGCATCCTGCCTACCTGCACCGTGCGCTTGATATCACACCACCAAGCAGCACAGGCATGGCCTACTGGAACCTGCCCTGCACTGATTACGAACCCGCTCTGGTGGCTGTAGTAAGTGCCACAAACAACCCATCCCAGTAACTCTTCTTCATCTAGACCTGCCCTGCTGTACCATATCTGAGTGACTGACCCTGCCAACTGGAGAAGGAAGCGAAAAGTATTGTGCCCACAGATGAGCAAACAACAAAGAACACACAGTCCGCCTGCTCAGACATAGTCAATTTTTTTTTAAAAACAGGGA
>NW_004447938.1:0-1804 GCF_000243295.1 Trichechus manatus latirostris
ATAGTGAACTCTGTGGTGAGTGCCCTCTGTGGATGAAAAGGATAACTTTAATGATGCTGTTTGTTTAGCAACCATCGATTTTCAGAAAAGTGTTTCTTGAAGAGTACAGTGTTGAAAACAATCATGTTTCAGTTTGGGTACAGATTTGTAAATTAATGTTCTCTGTTTCTGTAAAGTCATGTGGACTGAAAGTTACTGACTTTTTAAAAGGTCCATGGTGCATGAGCTCAGGAAAATGTCCCCAAAGTATACAAATTTAAACTTTGGACAATAATCAGTTTTAAAATGGTGTTTAAATTGGTAATGAGTGATAGAAATAAAGGATTTCACCGAAATTGGATCCATGTGTACTTTATTTTCAGTGGGTTTTGAAGTCCTCACTTCTTTTTATCCCCCAAAACTCCAAGGTGGGAGATAAGTTCACAATTTGTTCACTCGCTGACTGTTCTTAAATAATGCAAATCATGATCTGGACTTCATCAGGAAATCCCAGAATTATAATAATGGGGGTAGGTCAGGATGGGGGAAGGCTGTGAAGAGAGACTTGAAATACTTCTTATAAAATTAGCTTTTGGGAGGAAGATGCCTTTGCTGAATCTTGAATTGTAATGATAACTGTTCAGAGCTAGGTGAGGATGCAGATGTTGAGTTACATTACAGCTGTTTTATTTCCAGTCTGCTAAAAGCAGTGGGGAAAGTGGACCCCCAAACACACTGTGTCCTATCCATGCATATCCATTAAAAAAAAAAACAAAATCCAAACCTGTTGTCATTGAGTTGATTCTGACTCATAGTGACCCTACAGAGGTACAGAGGTTATAGTAAATTTAATTTTTTTCGAAGTTTGGCTTTCCTTTACATTTGATTTTTTTTTTTTCTTTAGGGAATCCTCCAAATCTTATAGTTTTCTCTCAGAGATGCTCATACTAACTTGTTTTCTTTGTAACGTCTGATTGTTACTTTAGTGGCCGGATTGGTATGCTATTACATGGTAGAACCATCTCACTGCAGAAGTAGGGGGATGGATGGTTTTAGAGAACAAATTTGATACGTGTTTTCCAATGCAGCTTTTTATTGGAAAAAATTCTAAGGAGAATCTTTCATTAAATTAGAAATGTATTTTCTACTTGGATACTAATACTTCTGCTGAGACAATTGCTTTTGATGGGCTAATAGGAAAATTAAACAATTATATTGTCTCCAATAATGATTCTTTAGTAAGGGTTTGAACTTAGTGGCAATAGCACTCTATCACTACTGCTTTGTAGTTTATTCCTTCCCCAAGAGCAAGCAGCGTTTAGAAATCTTGCTTTTTAGTGGTGGGCTTCTTGATGGGCAGCTGAGAAGATAACCACCGCTTCTCAGTCAAGATGGGACACTAGAGCACCATGATCTTCTTTGTATGTAAATGTTTTTATTCTGCCCTTGATCGATAAATCGACGCCGTTTTTGTTTCTTCCAAGAAATGGAGCCAGGCTATTATGAATCCAAAAGAGACTTTGGAGTGTCTCATCTTCCTTTGAGTTCAGACAGTTCAGTTCAACTCTCCCTTCCACAAAAGTCTCTGTCTGTCAATCCATCTTTGCTGTCACAAACCTTGGAAATCTTTGAGTCCTTTTCTACCATGACAGTGACTCATATGCAGTTCCTAAACTAGCTGGATCTTAAGATTTGGTTTTCAGTAGCAGTAAGTGCTCAACAGTTAATAAATACATATTTTATAGCTTTGCTCTTTGGCTAACCTTAAAGGAATGAGGATGGAATAACTTGCTTTAAAAATCATCATGTTTGGATGAAGCTTTGC
>NW_004447939.1:0-1754 GCF_000243295.1 Trichechus manatus latirostris
CTCCTACTATTATTGTGGAGCTGTCTGTCTCTCCTTTCAATGCTGTTAGAGTTTGTTTTATGTATTTGGAGCCCTGTCGTTGGGTGCGTAAATACTTATTATGGTAATGTCTTCCTGGTGTACTGACACTTTAATCATTATATAGTGTCCTTCCTTATCCTTTGTAGTGGATTTTACTTTAAAGTCTATTTTGTCAGAGATTAATATTGCCACTCTTGCTCTTTTTGATTATTTGCTTGATACATTTTTTTCCATCCTTTGAGTTTTTGGTTTGTTTGTGTCTTTAAGTCTTAGGTATGCCTCTTGTAGGCAGCATATAGACGGATCGTGGGTTTTTTTTTTAATCCATTCTGCTACTCTCTGTCTCTTTATTGGTGCATTTAATCCATTTACATTCAGCATAATTATCGATAGGTATGAGTTTAGTTCTGTCATTTTGATTTTTTTTTTTTTTTTGTGTGTGTGTGTTGTTGGCTGTTTCTTTGTTCCACTTCGTTTTCTGTGCTGAGTCATTTTTCTTTATGTATTTTTTTTTCATCCTTTTTATTGTTGTTGATTTTGTATTTGCTGAGTCTTTTTGTTTTTCTGTTTTGATGTATATGATTGTTAGTTTCCTTTGTGGTTACCTTAATATTTACCTCTGTTTTTCTAAGTTTGTTCCAATCTTTTATTACTTTATATCACCTTGACTTCCTCTCCATATGAAAGATCTATGAGTACATTATTTAGTTCCTCTTTTTTGTTTTACTGTTGTCATCTTTTACATATTGACATATCTATTTCTCTATTTTCAGTGTTTTAGGCTTGATTTATTTGTGACTTCCATATCTGGTTGTTCTGTCCTGTGTTCTAGTCTTGGATTGTTATCTCATGTTACTGATTTTCTAACCAGAGGACTCCCTTTAGTATTTCTTGTAACTTTGGTTTGGTTTTTACAAATTCCCTAATCTTCTGTTTATCCAGAAATGCCCTAATTTCACCATCATATTTGAGAGACAGTTTTGCTGGATATATAATTCTTAGCTGGCAATTTTTTTTCCTTCAAGGGTTATATATGTCATCCCATTGCCTTCTTGCCTGCATGGTTTCTGCTGAGTAGTCTGAGCTTAGTCTTATTGACTCTTTCGTACATGACCTTTTGTTTATCCCTAGCCACTCTTAAAATTCTCCGTTTATCTTTGGTTTTGGGAAGTTTGATTATAATATGTCTTGGTTACTTTCTTCTGGAAGCTACCTTGTGTGAGGTTCGATGAGCTTCTTGGAGAAATATCTTCTCATCTTTCATGATATCAGGGAAGTTTTCTGCCAACAAATCTTCAACAATTCTCTCTGTATTTTCTGTTATGCCCCCGTTCTGGTACTCCAGTCACTCGTAGGTTATTCCTCTTGATAGAGTCCCACATAATTCTTAGGTTTTCTTCATTTTTTAAAAATTTTTTGTCTGATTTTTCCTCAGATAAGTTGGTGTCAAGTGCTTTATCTTTAGTCTCACTAATTCTGACTTCTGTTACCTCAATTCTGCTCCTATGACTTTGAGTTGTCCAATTTTGAAATTTTATTGTAAATCCTTTGGCTTTCTGTTTGCTGTCTCTATGGATTCTTGTAGCCTGTTACATTTGTCATTATGCTCTTGTATAAGATTCTTTTTTTTTTTTTTTTTAATATTTTATTGTACTTCAGGTGAAGGCTTACAGAACAGATAGTTTCTCATGTAGCAGTAACACACATGCTGTTTTATGACATTGGTTAACAAC
>NW_004447940.1:0-1802 GCF_000243295.1 Trichechus manatus latirostris
AAAAAAAAACAAGGTTGAGAATTCAGAGGGTTAATATGTTGTGGGGTTGTTAACCAATGTCATAAAACAACATGTGTACTACTGTTTCATGAGAAACTATGTGTTCTGTAAGCCTTCACCTGAAGTACAATAAAATATTTAAAAAAAAACCTGTTATTGTTGTTTTAAATCATACATTTTTTCTTCAATATGATTTTTTTTAATTAAGATAAAAATTCCATTTTTATTGAAATTGCAGTATCTTTCCAAATTTAATTTGAAGGGGATAGATTTCTCTCTTTTAAAGGATATGGTATGATTTTGCTGTTTATTAAAGTTTTCTTTTAAATTCTTTAATTATTTTTTCATTTTCTTTATATAGGTTGTGCGCAGTTATTTTAAAGTATTTTATATCTTGTGTTAATTCTGTGGATGGGATTAATTTTCGGTATGTTCTCAACTAGTTATTGCTGGTATATAGGAAAGCTATTGATTTTTATAATTTCACTTTCTAACTAATCATCTTACAAAATCCTTTGTTAATCTTCTAAAGTTTAATTTACTTTGTGGGGTATCTCAGGTAGATGAGCATATCATCTGCAAATAATGTTAATGTTTGCTTCCTCCTTTCTAAGAGTTACACCACTTATTCCTTTATTTTGTTTTATTACAATGGCTTGTCCTTTCAGGACTGTTAATTGGTTTTATTGAAAATAACTCTAACCCTTTACCACTAAGTATCTTGCCAGCATAAATATGCCTGTAATCACATTAAGAAAAATTCTTCCATTCTGAATTTACCAAGAAGTCTTATGAAAAATGTAGTTTCAATTTTATCTTATGCTTTTTTTTTTTTGCTATCTTTCACCATGATTGTATGTTTTCTATCTCCTTAAACTTATAATGTTATTAACCTTGTCAATAGATTACTAAACACAAAGCTACATCTCAATATAACAAATAATTCCTTACCAACTGGTCCTCACAACTGGACCGATAAGCAACATCATGATAAATGGAGAAAAGATTGAAGTTGTCAAGGAATTCATTTTACTTGGATCCACAATCTATGCTCATGGAAGCAGCAGTCAAGAAATAAAATGATGTATTGCATTGGGCAAATCCGCTGCAAAAGACCTCTTTAAAGTGTTAAAAAGCAAAGAAGTCACTTTGAGGACTAAGGTGAGTCTGCCCCAAGCTGTGATTGAAATCAATCGCCTCATATGCATTTGAAAGCTGGACAGTGAATAAGGAAGACCGAAGAAGAAATGATACCTTTGAATATGGTGCAGGCAAAGAATATTGAATATACCATGGACTGCAAAAACAATGAACAAATGTATCTTGGAAAAAGTACAGCCAGAATGCTCATTAGAAGCAAGGATGGAGAGACTTTGTCTTGCATACTTTGGACATGTTATTCAGGAAGGATCAGTCCCTGGAGAAGGACATCATGCTTAGTAAAGCAGAGGGTCAGCAAAAACAAGGAAGACCCTTAATGAGATGGATTGGCACAGTTGCTGCAACAGTGGGCTCAAAGGTAATGATTGTGAGGATGGCGCAGGACCAGGCAGCATTTTGTTCTGTTTTCCTTGTACAAGTTATGCTAGTTTCCCCTGTATTGTGTACTGTCTCACGCTTCACCTAAGATACCACTTATCTATTGCCTATTTAGTATTTCCCTCCCACCCCTCCCATCCCTGGTAACCAACAAAGAGTGTTACAATTTGTGTGTGAACTTTTTCATGGGTTTTTACAATAGAGGTCTCATACAATATTTGTCCTTTTGTGATTGACTTATTTCACTCAGCATAATGTCCTCC
>NW_004447941.1:0-1801 GCF_000243295.1 Trichechus manatus latirostris
TATTTCCTTTCTTCTGGTGCCTGAGGGCTTCTTTTTCTGCTCTGTTTCTATTGGTTTGAGTTGTAAGGTTAATATTTTGATTTTGGCCCCTTCTTCTTCTTTTTGGATGTGTGCATTTATTGCTATAAACTGACTTCTGAGCACTGCTTTTGCTGTGTCCCAAAGGTTCTGGTAGGATGTATGTTCATTCTCTTTTGATTCTATGAATTTCTTTATTCCATCTTCAGTTTCTTCTATAACCCAGTAATTTTTTGAGCAAGGTGTTGTTCAGTTTCCACATGTTTGATTTTTTTCGTTGCTTTTTCTATTGTTGATTTCTACATTAATGGCTTTATGGTCAGAAAAGATGCTTTGTAATATTTCGATGCTTTGGATTCTGTTAAGGCTTGCATCATGGCCTAATATGTGGTCTATTCTGGAGAATGTTCCGTGTGCATTGGAAAATAAAGTTTACTTGGCTGCTGTTGGGTGGAGTGTTCGGTATATCTATGAGACCAAGTTGGTTGATTGTAGCATTTAGATCTTCCATATCTTTGTTGAGCTTCTTTCTGGATGTTCTGTCCTTCACCGAAAATGGTGTGTTGAAATCTCCAACTACTATTGTGGAGCTGTCTCTCTTTTTAATGCTGTGAAAGTTTGTTGTATGTATTTTGGAGCCCTATCGTTGAGTGCTTAAGTATTTATTATAGTTATGTCCTCCTGGTGTATTGACCCTTTAATCATTGTATAGTGTCCTTCCTTATCCTTTGTGTTGGATTTTAAAGTCTGTTTTGTCAGAGATTAATATTGCCAACGCTACTCTTTTTTGAGTGCTGTTTGCTTGATATATTTTTTCCATCCTTTGAGTTTTAGTTTCTGTGTCTTTAAGTCTAAGATGTGTGTCTCTTGTAGGAAGCATATAGACAGATCGTGTTTTTTTATCCAATCCTTATTGGTGTGTTTAGTCCATTTACATTCAGTGTAATTATTGATAGGTATGAGTTTAGTGCTGTCATTTTGATGTCTTTTTTTGTGTGTTGTTGACAGTTTCTTTGTTCCACTTAATTTTCTGTGCTGAGTCGTTTTTCTGTGTTTTCTTTTCGTCTTTTTCATTGTTGTTGATTTTGTATTTGCTGAGTCTTTATATTTTTCTAGTTTTTTATTTTGACTTGTAGAATTGTTAGTTTCCTTTTTGGTTACCTTAATTTATTTACCCCTATTTTTCTAAGTTTATACCAGTCTTTTATTTCTTTATATCTCTTTGACTTCCTCTCCATATGAAAAATCTACTTTTTTTTTAAGTCCCTCTTTTTTGTTTTAATGTTGTCATCTTTTACATATTGACATCTGTTTCCCTATGTTCAGTGTTTTAGCTTTGGTTTATTATTGTGACTTCCCTGTCTGGGTTGACATCTGGTTGCTCTGTCCTGTGTTCTAGTCTTGGGTAGTAATCTGATGTTACTGATTTTCTAACTGGAGGACTCCCTTTAGTATTTCTTGTAATTTTGGTTTGGTTTTTGCAAATTCCCTAACTTCTGTTTATCTGGAAATGCCTTAATTTCGCCATCATATTTGAGAGACAGTTTTGCTGGATGTATAATTCTTGGCTGGCAATTTTTTTCCTTCAAGGCTTTATAGATGTCATCCCGTGCCTTCTTGCCTGCATGGTTTCTGCTGAGTAGTCTGAGCTTATTCTTATTGACTCTCCATTGTAGATGACCTTTCATTTATCCCTAGCCACTCTTAAAATTCTCTCTTTATCTTTGGTTTTGGCAAGTTTGATTATAATATGTCTTGGTGACTTTCTTTTGTGATCTACCTC
>NW_004447942.1:0-1766 GCF_000243295.1 Trichechus manatus latirostris
CTTGGAAGATGTACAGCCAGAATGCTCATTAGAAGCAAGGATGGGGAGACTACATCTTACATGCTTTAGACATGAAATCAGCTGGCACCAGTTCCTGGAGAAGGACAGCATGCTTGGTAAAGTACAGGGTCAGCGAAAAAAAGGAAGACCCTCAAAAAGATGGATTGACACAGTGGCTGCAACAATGGGCTCGAGCATAACAACAATTGTGATGCTGGCGCAGGATAGGGCAGTGTTTCATTCTGTTGTACATAGGGTTGCTATGAGTTGGAACCGACTCAATGGTACCTAACAACAACAACAACAAAATGAGGATAGTCATTAGTAGCTAACACATAGAAGTTTTATGAAGATTAAATGGCATAGTGTCTGTAAATCACTCTGAACAGTGGGTAGCATATAGAAAGCACCAATAGGGCCTGGCCAGTGGCTACTGTTAACTGAAGGGGAAATGACCAGCAGGTAGAGGCTGCTCAACCAGATGAGATTTAAAAGGAGGAAGGGATTAGATGAAGAGATCAAGGGCATGGCCAACCTGCTGTCATAAGAAGTCTCATAATATTGGAATAAAAGTTGGTTGTTTCTATAAAGACCTATGAATATACATGATGGATTTGGGGCCACACAGTAAATTGGGATATGATGTTACCAAGACTCTGGGTAGCCAAATAGGGTTTCTACTTTCTGTAGAAATTAAGGAGGGAAGGAAGGGACAAGCAAGGGGAAGTCTATTGTGTTGGTATGTTGTATGAAGGCAGCAGAGCCATTCCAGGCCACATATTGTTGCAAGGAATAGAAATCCACCCAAGCTAGTGGGGTGGGGTAATATTTTGAAGCATTACTGGTGGGTTTGCCCCACCTTTCTGTACTTAATAAATTTCTTTGCTGTATCATGAGGACCTCTTTCCCCCCTCCAGCACCAACCTGCTCAGCAAGAATTGAGTCCATTACTCCATACGGAAACAAAGAAAAGACAGCATATACTCAGTTATAGCTTCAAAAGCCCTGGTTGGGAGTCCGTGGGTGATACAGTTAAGCGCTCGACTACTAGCTGAAAGGCTGGCAGTTCTGAACCCACCCAGAAGCACCTCAGAAGACAGCCCTGGTGATCTGATTCCAGAAGGTCAGAGCCTTGGAAACCCTATTGAGCAGTTCTACTCTGCACACATGGGGTTGCCATGAGTCAGAACTGACTCGACGGCAACTAATAACATTTATGATATACATGTGACATATAGATAAGATAGCCAAAAGCCCTGTTCCAAGGCCTGCCAGGAAGACTCCTGGACTTATCTGAAGTTTCTGAATCAGAGACGGCTTGGGCATGGGCTGTGGAGGAAACTCAAGCGCGACACAGAGGGAGAATGAAGATCCCAGCCTCCACAAGATTCACTGCAAGGAGCTGGGAGTTCCTTGAGTAGTCAACAAAAAGGCATCTCTCTTGTCTGGCAAGGACCACCAAACTGTATCGATCAACCAGTTTGCAGTAATGTGTGCCATGCATAACACCATTCCCCCATTCAACCACCAAGACAAAAGCTTCCCAGGACAGAGAGGCCCACTGCAACCCCACTGAGACCTGAAAACAGAAGGTGGCTTTAAGATAAAGTCTCAAAGAGAACAGCAAAAAAAGCCTACAACCACCGGAAGAAAGGAAATAGTAAAGATCAGAGCAGAAATAAATGAAATAGAGAGCAGAAAAACAATAGAAAGAATCAATAAAACCAAAAGTTGGTTCTTTGAAAGAATCAACAAAATCGACAAAC
>NW_004447943.1:0-1742 GCF_000243295.1 Trichechus manatus latirostris
CTGCTTCCCTGGTCCAAGCTGCCACACTGGTGGGATCCCTGGGGACTTTTGTTTGTTTGTTTGTTTTCTTTTTCTTTTCTCGGCTTGGGAGCCCCTTCTAGGTAGGCTGCACTGCGAGGCTTGGGAGCCACTTACCTGGTCTGCACAGCCACACCGGTGGGATCCCTGGGGGCATTTCTTATCTATTTTTTTTCTTTTTGTCTTTCTTCATTTCTCAGTTTCTCATCTCTTCATAGTTATCTTCTTTCCCTGTCTCCTGAATAGCTGGCACTGTGTGGCATCTCTGCCCCTTCTAGACAGGCTGTAGTGTGCAGCTTGGGAGCCACCTCCTACGTCTGCGCAGCCACACTGGTAGGATCCCTAGGGACTTTTCTTTTTTTTTCTTTTTATTTATTATTACTATTATTTTCTTTTTTTTCTTTTGTCTTTCTTCATTTCTCAGTTTCTCATCTCTTCCTGCTTTCATTCCCCTCCTGTCTCCTGAATATCTAGCACTGTGTGCCATCTCCTCCTCTTTTAGATGGGCTGTGCCCCAAGACCTGGAAGCCACTTCCCCACTCAGCAGCGGGATCCCTGGGGGCATTTCTTTTTTTATTTTTTATTTTTTCCTTTTTGTTTTTCTCCATTTCTCAGTTTCTTATCTCTCCACTCCAACGGTAAGCTCCCTCAGCACTTTTTGTTTGTTTGGTTGGGTTTTTTTTTGGCCCCTGTTTCTATCTTCTCTCTCTTCTTTCCCATACCCATCTTGGCTTCACACGTCACAGTCTCCCGCTCCTTCCTGCCTACCTACACCATGTGCTGAACAACAAACACTCAAACAGCACAGGCAAAGCCTACCAGAAACTGCAACATACTGAAGACAGCCCACCCTGATGGCTCCGGTACGTGCCACAAACAACCCATCCTAGCCCTTCCCCTTCAACTGTACCTTCTCTGCTGCATCTTAGGTGAGTGACTGGCCCTGCTCAATGGACAAGGATATAAAAGTATCGTGCCCACAGATGAGCAAACAGCAAAGAATACACAGCCTGCCTGCTCAGATATAACCAAATAAAACAAAAAATCAGGATGAAACAAACAAATCTATAATCAATAAATGAAGAAAATAACTACATAATGGCCCAAAGACAGCAGACAATATCAAAATATATGAAAAAACGAACCAGATGGCTTAGTAGGAGTCCAAAATAAAACACCAGATGACTTTCCAATGGAAGAAAAGGCACTAGAACTACCTGATAGGGAATTTAAATCTCTAATATTCAGGGCTATTCAAGAGTTGAAGCAAAAAGTGAAAAAAAGTAAAGAAAAAATAAACAAATCCATGGAAAAGGTAGAAAATTTCATGGAAAATACAGACCAAAAAAACGGAAGAATTCAGGAAAATAATACAGGAACAAAATGCTAAAATAAATTCACAATTAGAAATCATACAAAAACAACAATTAGAAATCCAAAAGGTAAACAACAAGGTTTCAGAAATGGACAGGATCATAGAAGAGCTGAGGAGCAGGTTTGAAACAATGGAAGACAGGATCAGCGAAATTGAAGACAAGCACTTGGCTACTACTCTGAGGAAAAGTCAGAAAAAAGAACAAAGAAAAATGAAGAAACCCTGAGAATTATTCAAAGGCAAAAATTTACAAGTGATCGGAGTTTCAAAACAGGGGGAGAAAATGTAAAACACAGAGAGGATCATTGAAGAATTGCTGACAGAAAACTTCCCTGATATCATGAAAGAT
>NW_004447944.1:0-1792 GCF_000243295.1 Trichechus manatus latirostris
CAAACAGGGACAGTTTAACTTCTTCATTACCAATTTGGATGCCCTTTATTTCTTTCTCTTGCCTTATTGCTGTAGCTAGGACTTCCAGCACAAGGTTAAATAGGAGTGGAGATAAGGGGCACCCTTGTCTTGTTCCTATTTTCAAGGGGAACGTTTTCAGCCTCTCTCCATTAAGAATGATGTTGGCTGTTGGTTTTGCATAGATGCTCTTTATTATGTTGAGAAATTTCCCTTTTATACCTATTTTATTGAGAGTTTTTATCAGGAATGGGTGTTGGACTTTATCAAATGCCTTTTCTGCATCAATTGAGATGATCATATGATTCTTTTCTTTCCTTTTATTAATGTGGTGGATTACGTTGATTGATTTTCTAATGGTGAACCATCCTTGCATACCTGGTATGAATCCTGCTTGGTTGTGGTGTATTATTTTTTTGATATGATGCTGAATTCTATTGGCCAGAATTTTGTTGAGAATTTTTGCGCCTATATTCATGAGGGATGTTGGTCTGCAATTTTCTTTTTTTGTGGCATCTTTGCCTGGTTTTGCATCAGAGTTATGCTGGCTTCATGGAATGAATTTGGAAGTGTCACTTTCTTTTCTATGTTCTGAAATAGTTGGAGTAACGCTGGTATAAGCTCTTTTCTGAATGTTTGATAGAATTCTCCAGTGAAGCCATCTGGTCCAGGGCTTTTTTATTTATTATTATTATTGTGCTTTGAGTGAAAGTTTACAATTCAAGTTAGTTATTCATAGAAAAATTTATACATACATTGTTCAGTGACCCTATTTGCTCTCCCTGTACTGTGACAGCACACTCTTTCTTTCCACCCTGGATTTCCCATGTCCATTCAACCAGCTCCTGACCCTCTCTGCGTTCTCATCTCACCTCTGGACAGAAGCTGCCCATTTAGTCTCATGTCTACTTGAGCTAAGAAGCACACTCTTCACAAGTATCATTTTATGTCCCATAGTCCAGTGTAATCTCTGTCTGAAGTTGGTCTCAGGAATGGTTTTAGTTTTGGGCTAACAGACAGCCCGGGAGCCATGTCTGCTGGTGTCCCTCCAGTCTCAAACTATTAAGTCTGGTATTTTTATTAGAATTTGAGTCCTGCACCTCACTTTTCTCCTGCTCCATCAGGGACTTTCTATTGTGTTCTCTGTCAGGGCAGTCATTGTGGTAGCTGGGCACCATCTAGTTCTTCCGCTCTCAGGCTGATGCAGTCTCTGGTTTATGTGGCCCTTGCCTTGAGCTAATACTTTCCTTGTGTCCATGGTGTTCTTCATTCTCCTTACTCCAGGTGGGTTGGGACCAACTGATGCATCTTAGATGGCCGTTCACTTGCTTTTAAGACCCCAGACACCATTCACCAAAGTGGGATGCAGAACATTTTCATAAAAGACTTTGTTATGCCTATTGACCTAGATATCCCCTGAAACCATGGTCCCCAGACCCCCAGCCAGGGCTTTTTTTGTTGGGAGTTTTTTTTAAATTAACTTTTCAATCTCTTCTCTTTTTATGGGTCTGTTCACAATTTCAACATCACTTTGTATTAGTTTGGGTAGGTAGTGTGTTTCTAGAAATTTATACATTTCCTCTAGGTTTTCAAATTTGTTCGAGTACAGTTTTTCATAATACTCTGTCATGGTCCTTTTTATTTCAGTTGGGTCTGTTGTACTGTCCCCCATTTCATTTCTTATTTGGGTTATTTGCGTCTTCTCCTGTTTTTCTTTTGTCAGTATGGCCGGTGGTTTGTCGATTTTATTGATCCTTTCAAAGAACCAACTTTT
>NW_004447945.1:0-1797 GCF_000243295.1 Trichechus manatus latirostris
ATTTCTTCCATTCGCTTTAGCTATTATACATTCAAGAGCAAGTTTCAGAGTCTCTTCTGACATCCATTTTGGTCTTTTCTTTCTTATGACCTCTTGCTTTCTTCATGTATGATGTCCTTGATGTCGTTCCACAACTCCTGTTGTCTTTGGTCATTAGTGTTCAATGCAGCAAATCTAATATTGAGATAGTCTGTAAATTCAGGTGGGATATACTCAAGGTTGTACTTTGACTCTTGTGGACTTGATTTAATTGTCTTTAACTTGAACTTGCGTATGAGCAATTGATGGTCTGTTCCACAGTCGGCCCCTGGCCTTGTTCTGACTGATAATACTGATCTTTTCCATTGTCTCTTTCTACAGTTGTAGTCTATCTGATACCTGTGTATTCCTAATCTGGCAAGGTCCACATGTATAGTCGCTGTTTATGTTGGTGAAAAGTGGTATTTGCAACGAAGAAGTCATTGGTCTTGCAGAATTCTGTCATGTGATCTCCAGCGTTGTTTCTGTCACCAAGGCCATGTTTTCCAATTACCAATCCTTCTACGTTTCCAACTTTTGCATTCCAATCACCAGTAATTATCAATGCATCTTGATTACATGTTTGATCAATTTTAGACTGCAGAAGTTGTTCAAAACCTTCCATTTCTTCATCTTTGGCCTTAGTGGTTGGTGCATAAATTTGACGAATAGTCGTATTAACTGGCCTTCCTTGTAGGCTTATGGAGCTTATCCTATTACTGACAGCGTTGTACTTCAGGATAGATCTTGAAATGTTCTTTTTGACAATGAACACAATGCCATTCCTCTTCAATTTGTCATTTCCGGCATATTAGACTGTATGATTTTCTGATTCACAATGGCCAATACCAATCCATTTCAACTCACTAATGCCTAGGAAATTGATCTTTATGCATTCCGTTTCGTTTTTGATGACTTCCAATTTTTCTAGATTCATAGTTCATACATTCCATGTTCCAGTTATTAATGGATGTTTGCAGCTGTTTCTTCTCATTTTGAGTTGTGCCACATGAGTGAATGAAGGTCCTAAAAGCTTGACCCCATCCATGTCGTTAAGGTCAATGCTACTTTGAGGAGGTAGCTCTTCCCCAGTCATCTTTTGAGTGCCTTCCAACCTTAGGGGCTTATCTTCCGGCACTATGTCAGATAATGTTCTGCTGCTATTCGTAAGTTTTTCACTAGCTAATTTTTTCAGAAGTAAACAGCCAGGTACTTCTTCCTAGTTTGTCTTAGTCTGGAAGTTCAGCTGAAACCTGTCCACGAAGAGTGACCCTGCTGATGTTTGAAATATCGGTGGCAAAGCTTACAGTATCACAGCAACATGCAAGCCACCACAGTACAAGAAACGGACAGACACGTGGTGGAAGCATACTGTGCATACTGTTTTGTACCAGCTTTTCATTTAGCAGTACATCTTTGAGATTTTTCCATATTCCATTAAGAGCTTCCCATTTCTTGTATAGTATTCCATTGGGTGGATATGCCATAATTTAAGCAGTGGCTTAGTCATCTAGTGCTGCTATAACAGAAATACCACAAGTGGATGGCTTTAACAAAGAGAAGTTTATTTCCTTACAGTAAAGTAGGCTAGAAGTCCAGATTCAGGGTGTCAGCTCCAGGGGAAGGCTTTCTGTCTCTGTCGGCCTTCTCTTCAATGCTTCCTTGGACTAGGAGCTTCTCTGCACAGGGACCGCGGGTTGAAAGGATACACTCTGCGCCTGGCACTGCTTTCTTGGTGGTATGAGGTCCCCCTGTCTCTCAGCTCACTTCTCTCTTTTA
>NW_004447946.1:0-1797 GCF_000243295.1 Trichechus manatus latirostris
GCTTTGGAGACCAATGAATCCCAAGATTGGCAGGCAAGATGGCAGGTAAGCTGCTAGCTCAAATCCCAAGAACCGGAAATCAAATGAACAGGAGACAGCTGAAGGATCCAGAGCAAGCAAAAGCCATCTAGCCTTGCCAGAAAGTCCACCTATACTGGATGCAGGCCACACCCTCAAGGAAACTCCCTTTCAACTGATTGGTTACTCACAGCAGATCCCATCAGGGAGGTGATCACATTATATCAGATCTCATCATGGAGGTGCTTACATGATTATAGGACTGCCAAACTACATCATAACTGCCAAATCACTGAGAATCATAGCTCATTTGAGTTGACACACAAGATCACAGGAGTCTGGACTGGTAAGTTTTAATAAACATTTAAAATTCTTTTCTAGTAAATTCTTTAGGAAAAAGGGAAGTTTAGATAGAGTAAGCTATTACTGAAGGGACAGAAAGAAGAACTGCATATAACTTTATATTGCTGTTATTAGTGAAGGCAAAATTTATATAAGTAACATTTGTATGAGTAGCATTTGTATGAAATAACCAGGTGGGGTTGTTTCCCCTAGTTAAATTTATTTTATTTTATTTTTTAAGGTCAAGACCAAAGTAAGAACTGACAAAACAAAATGAAATAGAATAACTTCCAAAGAACTCAAACGCGAGAGTGTGGAGTTTGATTTGAGAGATTACTCACCAGTCTATGGTCTCTCATGATCTGTGGAAGTGATCTTTAAAATTAGCCCTGAAGACTGGAAGGCGTATGGAAAAATCTTTGTGCACTTAGAAAATCAAAAGTAACTGTCCAGCTGCTTTTTTGTTTTGTTTTGTTTTTGCTAGAGAAGCACAAGTTAAAAGAAAAACTTCTGTGCGGTTTTAAAGTGAAAGTGATTAGCAACCGCACTTTAGTTCTGTTCACATAGACACTAGTTTGGAAAATTCAGACGCTAGCTCTAAAGCTCTGAATACATCACTTGCTGAAACATTAGATTCTAGCCATGACACACAAAATCTAGTTCTAAAGACTTAGCGTCTGAAACCCCAAATCACAGTTTTGAAAATCTCAAATTCTGGTCTTAAAGGCTCAGCTTCGAAAGATTCAGCTGCTGAAAACTCAGCAGGGTGTATAGATAGTGAACTGAACGCAAGGGAGATAGAAAGAGAAGTGACAGGTGCCTCAGATTTTAATCTTCTAGGAAGGCAGTTTTACTGTCCTGCTATTTTGGACGCCTTCTGGTACCAGTCAAAAAGGTGATCTTTATTTTCTAATTAACTGTGCAGGAAAAATTAATTTAGACATGTCAGAAGTTTTCCACGTGGGGCATTTGTCCTTTACTCTGTTTTTCTTTCTTAAAGATAGAATAGGCATGCGTGCGCATTTTAACCTGCTCCAGAGACTTTAAAGACTAGAAGGCACACTCATAGAGTACAAAAGAGCAAATGTCTAACTCTGGGTTGCCCTTCAAGTAGTTTTATGCATCTAGGGAAATGAAAGTATGTGGCAAGACTGAAACCACACCCTGAAGCAAGACCAAAGCTGCAGTCTTGTTCAGCTAGGCACAAAATGGGCAAACTAGTGAACAAAAATAAGAGAGAAAAGTAAATTCGGAGAGGTCGAGGCACCTGTAAAGAGGTCAGGTATTTCCTAAATTGTCTTTAGTTAGTGTGATGGTTAAGACTGTGTGTCACCTTGGCTGGGCCATGATTCTCAGTGTTTTAATGTAATCACTCCCATGATTGAATATACTGTGAGTAGCCAATCAGATGAAAGGGCGTTTCCTTGGGGGTGTGGC
>NW_004447947.1:0-1796 GCF_000243295.1 Trichechus manatus latirostris
ACTATTTTGGTGCCATTTTACATTCACACTAGCAATGGATGAAGGTTCCAATTGCTTCACATCCTTATCAACACTTGTTGTTTTTCGTTTTTCAGATGATAGCTGTATTGGTGGGTGTGAAGTGGTATCTCGTGGTTTTGATTTATATTTCCCTGATGACTAATGATGTTGAGAATATTTTCATGAGCTTATTAGCCATTTGTATATCTTTGGAGAAGTACCTATTCCAGTTCTTTGCCGATTTTTTAATGAGGCTGTTTGTCTTTTTGTTATTGAGTTGTAGGAGTTTTTATATGTTCTGGATATTAAACTCTTAACAGATACAAGATTTGCAAATATTTTCTCCCATTCTGTGGGTTGTTTTTTCACTTTCGTGGTAAACAAGGAAATGTTTTATGTCCTTTAATGCATAAACAATGTTCATTTTGATGAAGTGCAATTTATCTACTTTTTCTTTTGTTGCTCATCCTTTTGGTGTCGTTTCTAAGAATCCATTGTAAAAAACAAGGCCTTAAAGCTTTACCTCTATGCTTTCTTCTAGGAGTTGCATGATCTTAGATCTTATATTTAGGTCATTGACCCATTTTGAGTTAATTTTTGTATTTGGTGTGAGGTATGGGTCCAACTTTATCCCTTTGAATTTAGAGATTCAGTCGTCCCAGCAAGACTTATTGAAGAGGCTATTCTTTTCCCATTGAGTGGACTTGACACCTTTGTAAAAAACCAACTGACCATTGATGTATGCGTTTATTTCTGAACTCTGAATTCTATTCCATTGATCTATATACCTGTCCTTGTACCAGTATTATACTGATTTGATTACTGTAGCTTTACAGTATCTTTTAAAACCGTGAAGTGTAAGTCCTCCTCTACCTTAAATTTTGAAGTAGGAATTTGTGATTTTTAAAGCCTTTCTATGTGATTTCATCTATTATTTCCGTGTCTATAAGTAGGGTCATTTTGAAAGCTTAGTGAGAAAAATGAAGATGCAAGAATGAACTCATTTGCCAGAAGTAAAAGAAAGAATGTTTATTGTTCTCAGGTCTTCAACTCCTCTTATCAAGACTTAGGAAATTCATTAAGACAGGAAGTATAGTGCAAGTCTGGCCTCATCCTATGTACATGGAGCAGACCTTATTCAAAACAAATTTGCCATTAAAATTATTTTAGTAGAAGCGGTATAAACAAGATTAAAGAGTAATTCAGTAAATATAGTGAAAACAACTCTGTAACACTAAAAAAGTTTGTTTTGCATTTTAATTTCTAATTTTATATGTATGCTTATTTTTCCATAGTGTTACATATTTCTTTGTATTCTGTTAGTTTTTACTCATTATTTTGCTATACAAAATATTTCAAAATTTTACATGGCTTTTTAAAAAATATTTAATTAATACATAATATTCTATTCTACCTAAGTAAAACTAAACCAAAGCACACCCGTTGCTGTCGAGTCAATTCTGACTCATAACAACCCTATAGGACAGAGGAGAACTGCCCCGTAGGGTTTGCAAGGAGTGGCTGGTGGATTAGAACTGCTGACCTTAACCACTGTACCACCAGGGCTTCCCTACTGATATACCATAACATATTATGCAATTCACTTACGTTGGGCATTATTTATTGACGTTATGAACATCTTTATACCTTTATCTTTTTGTTTACTTGATTTCTTAGGATAAATTCATAGAAGTAGAATAGCCATATTAAAAATGATGATTATATTTATGGTTCATGCTATATATTTCCATTTTCCATAAGGGACAAGCAATTTTTTAAATACTAATAAATTTAAT
>NW_004447948.1:0-1743 GCF_000243295.1 Trichechus manatus latirostris
TTCCTTAAAAAATCTCTAAGAAGTTTTATTGGAATTGCATTGAATTTATGGATACAGTAGAGAAAAATAACATCTTTACAATATTAAATCTTTCCATCTGTGCATTTGTATCTCTCTCCTTTTAACCAAGTTTTCATTTATGTAGTGGCAGATTCCATTATTTGGCTTCCCAGCAGACTTCCTCTCTTTCTTCCTTAATAACAGAATACCATTCTTTTTTAGAATGGCAATGTGCTCAGCCTCAAGTGATGAACAAGCGTAGACATTCAATAAGTGGCAGCTACTTACTATCATCTTCCCACGGTTTGGCAACCAAGAAAAATAAAGCTCTATGCAGGGATCAGCAGACTATCACCCACAAGCCATACCTGCATCCCTACCTATTTTATAAATAAAGTTTTACTATCACACAGACATGCCTACTTGCTTACATATTGTCTATATCTCCTTTTACACTGCAGCAGCAACCCTGATAGTTGCAACAGAGAGTGAATGCATGGGCACCAAAGTGGAAAATATTTCCTATCTGGCCCTTTACAGAAAAAGTATGCCAGCTCCTGGCTTAGAAAATACTATTTGCCAGATACCGGCTTAGCTGGTTCTATTCCTCCCCGCCAGATGCTTACTGTTTCATTCTTTTTTACAACCACAAGCGTCCATGAGACCCAGGATTGGCTGAACAATTCTGGAAAGATTTTTAAATTTCCGATAAAGGTGATGGATATAAAAGACAAGCTTGCTGTCACCAACTCTTCCACCTTTTTCTTGTCTCAAATCTGGACTTGATGTCTGGATCTTTGAGAGTTATCTTGCAATTATGAGGCAATTGCTATGCAGGTGGAGCCCTGGTGGCATAGTGGTTAAGAGCTCGGCTACTAACCAAAAGATTGGCAGTTCAAATCTACCCATCGATCCTTGGAAACCCTATGGAGCAGTTGTACTCTGTCTTACAGGGTCGCTATGAGTCGGAACTGACTCGACAGCACCAAACAACAACACTCAGCAAGCAGACCCCTGGTAACACAGTGGTTAAGAACTCAGCTCTACCCAAAAGGTTGGCAGTTCGAATCCACCAGCTGCTCCTTGGAAACCCTGTTGGGCAATTCTACTCTGTCCTACAGGGTCGCTGTGAGTTGGAATCCACTCAACAGCAATGGGTTTGATTTTTAGTTTATGCAGGCAGTGGGTGGAGGGCAGGCAATAAGCTAAGGATGGCAGAGTTAGCTAAATAATTTGCAGGGCCCAGTACAAAAAATGAAAATCAGGGGCCCTTGTTCAAAAACAAGAAATAAGTGCCATTAGAGCTACTAAAATAGAAAGCATATTTCTTTCTTCCATGATCTCTCAACTTACCATGGTGTTTTTTATTTGCTATTTAATGGTGTTCTATGTAAAGAAAAATTAAAATTTTAAAATCATTAGCATGAATTTTACCATGTTCTCTATGTTGGGCATTGTGCAATGCTAGTTTTAAATGCAAATATAAAACCATTTAACTCATAGGCAGAATCACCAAAATGACACAGTTTGCATTTTGTAGCTCGTACATGCATACGTATTCTCACCAGAATAGTGGAAATGCTGCACAGAACTAGCTCAATTTTCTTTATTTCACTTCCTGATTCGTTCACATTCTACCAACACTATCCTCAGCCTACTGATGAGTAAGAAAGGACGTTAAGAGAAGGTACTATACATTGCCCTTTCTTTCTCTTTCCTTCTATGTCACCATTTTCAGTGTAA
>NW_004447949.1:0-1794 GCF_000243295.1 Trichechus manatus latirostris
CCAGCTTCTTGTAGCCCCAGGCATTCCTTTGCTTGTAGATGTATCTTCATATGGTGCCCTTCCTCTGCCTGTCTTTCTGTGTCCCTTTTTCTCTTTTATAAGGACACCACTTAGATTGGATTAGGACCCACCCTACTCCATTATGACCTCATGTTAACCAATAATATCTTCAAAGATCCTATTTCCAAACAAGCTTACATTCATAAGTTACAGAAGTTAAGACTTTAATATGTTTTTTGAGGGGACACAATTCAATCCATAACTCTGGCTCCATTCTGTTCGAGTAGAGCAGTCCTGGAGTAAATGCAATTGTTTGTTCATTTCTACCTATGCCTGTCTGTTTGTCTCTTTGTCCATCTACTGAGATTGAAAATAGCCAAATCTAATAAAAATAATAAAGAAGTCATAGCACAGTATCTCATAGCATGTAGATACCCACAGTGGGTAAATAAGAATTTGGTGTTAATAGATAATCATGAAGACAATGCTCATAAAATAAGTATTTCCTTATGTTTTCGTGGTCTTGGATATGGAGAATGTTGATGGCTTGCAGAGTGATTTTGGTCCGTTGCCAATCTGATGATGTCTTCCTCAACTCAATCTTATTTCCTTTTGTTCCTTTTTAAGTCTCATTTATAACCTACTTGCTAGCTTATTCATTAATAAATGAAACACTTCACTAAGGTCTAGATTCTCTTTCATTTTTTTTTGTTTTTTAACTCCTCTACTATGGGATCTTACATCAACTAAAAATGATATTTGAACGGAAAAAAAAAACAAACCACCAAAAGATATTTCATGAACAATCCTGGAACTATACTGTCATTCAGTCTACAGGGAATTTGCAGTAAAGAAAGAGGTAGAGAGGCAAGAATAAACGCTAAATTAGGAAGCAAGCTCAAGAGAAACTTGGAAGTCCATTGTCACACAATTATAGTTTAGGGCAGGGTTCTTTTGTTTTAATTAAAGGATGCTAATTTTTTATTGTGGTAAAATATACACAACATTAAATATGCCATTTTCAAGTGTAAAATCCAGTGACATTAATGAGTAACAATGTTATGCAACTATCACTATTATTTGTTTCCATAACTTTTTCATCACCCCAAACAGAAACTCTATATCCATTAAACAATAATGACCCATTTCCCCCAGCCCATGGTTACCACTAATCTACTTTCTGTCTCTATGCATTTGTCTATTTTAGAGATTTCATAGAAATAGGATCATACAATATTTGCCTTTTTGTGCCTGGCTTGTTTCACTCAGCATAATGTTTTCAAGGTACACTGATGAATAATATTCCATTGTATTTTGTGTGTGTGTGTGTATGTGTGTATATATCACATTGTATTTATCCACTCAAGGGATGCTAAGTTTTTGAATTAAGAGTTTGTGTGTATGTGTTTAATAAAAATGACAAGAGGAAAGAGATACTAATTTTATAGTTATCCATGCTGTAGCTACAGTAAGATTGTTCGGACACCATGATAAAAGTCTCACTGTGGCTTGTTGTTATTAGTTGCCGTTGAGTCAGCTCCAACTCATGATGACCTTATGTATAACAGAATGAAACTTTGCCCGGTCCCGCACCATCTTTATGATCATGGTGTCTTTCAGTCCATTGCTTTGGCTATACGGTCAATCCACTTCATTGAGGGTTTCCTACATTCAAAAAATAATAATTTTATTGTATTTTAGGTGAAAGTATATAATACAAATTAGTTTTTCATTCAAAAATTTATGTACAAATTGTTTTGTGACATTGGTTGCAATCCCTGTAATGTGTCCGTG
>NW_004447950.1:0-1794 GCF_000243295.1 Trichechus manatus latirostris
AGCCAAGTATACTTTCTTTTCCAATGCACATGGAGCATTCTCCAGAATAGACCACATATTAGGCCATAAAGCAAGCCTTAACAAAATCCAAAGCATCAAAATATTACAAAGCATCTTTTCTGACCATAAAGCCATTAAAGTAGAAATCAACAACAGAAAAAGCAAGGAAAAAAATAATCAAACACATGGAAACTGAACAACACCTTGCTCAAAAACTACTGGGTTATAGAAGACATTAAGGATAGAATAAAGAAATTCATAGAATCAAACGAGAATGAAAACACATCATACCAGAACCTTTGGGACACAGCAAAAGCAGTATTCAGAGGTCAGTTTATAGCAATAAATGCACACATCCAAAAAGAAGGAAGGGTCATAATCAAAACATTAACCCTACAACTGGAACAAGCAGAAAGAGAGCAGCAAAAGAAGCCCTCAGGTGCCAGAAGAAAGGAAATAATAATAATTAGAGCAGAATTAAATGAAATAGAGAATAGAAAAACAGTTGAAAGAGGTAACAAGACCAAAGCCTGGTTCTTTGAAAAGATCAACAAAATTGATAAACCACTGTCCCAACTGACAAAAAGAAAAACAGGAGAGGAAGCAGATAACCCGTATATGAAATGACATGGGTGATACCACAACAGACCTAACTGAAATTAAACGAATCATAACAGAATACTATGAAAAATTGTACTCTAATAAATTTGAAAACCTAGAGGAAATGGACAAATTTCTAGGAACTCACTACCTACCTAAACTAACACAAACAGAGGTAGAACAACTATATAAACCCATAACAAAAGAAGATATTGAAAAGGTAACTAAAAACCTCCCAACAAAAAAAAAGCCCTAGCCCTAATGGCTTCACTGGAGAATTCTACCAAACTTTCAGAGAAGAGTTAACACCACTACTACTAAAGGTATTTCAGAGCATAGAAAAGCATGGAATACTTCCAAACTCATTCTGTGAAGCTAGCATAACCCGGATTCCAAAAACAGGTAAAGACACCAAAAAAAAAAAGAAAATTACAGACCAATATCCTTCATGAACATTGATGCAAATTTCTCAACAAAATTCTAGCCAATAGAATTCAGCAACATAACAAAAAAAAAAAAAATTCACCATGATCAAGTGGGATTTATACAAGGTATGCAGGGATGGTTCAATGTAATCCATCACAAAAATAATACAAAAGACAAGAACCACATGATCTTATCAATCGATGCAGAAAAGGCATATGACAAAGTCCAACACCTATTCATGATAAAAACTCTCAACAAAATAGGAATAGAAGAGAAATTCCTCAGTATAATTAAGGGCATTTATACAAAGCCAACAGCCAACATCATCCTAAATGGAGAGACTCTGAAAGCACTCCCCTTGAGAACGGGAACCAGACAAGGATGCCCTTTATCACCACTCTTATTCAACATTGTGCTGGAAGTCCCAGCCAGAGAAATTAGGGTAGAAAAAGAAATAAAGAGCATCCAAATTGGTAGGGAAGAAGTCAAAGTATCTCTATTTGCAGATGATATGGTCTTATACGCAGAAAACCCCAAAGAATCCACAAGAAAACTACTGGAACTTGTAGAAGGTTTCAGCAAAGTTTCAGGATACAAGCTAAACATACAAAAATCAGCTGGATTCCTTTACACCAACAAAGAGAACCTTGAAGAGGAAATCACCAAATCAATACCATTTACAATAGCCCCAAGAAGATCAAATACTTAGGAATAAGTCTAACCAAAGCCGTAAAAGATCTGTACAATGAAAACTACAAGCCACTACTG
>NW_004447951.1:0-1707 GCF_000243295.1 Trichechus manatus latirostris
TCTCAAATGTTCTCTCAGTGGGAGAAGGCTGGAGAGTGAGGGCCTAGCAAGTATTTGAATTCCGTGATTTTCAAAGACAACTTTGAATACCAGGGAATGCAGGTAGTACTGGCTTTCCAAGCCAAACAGGCAGACTGTCTGCCTTCAGCTAGAGGAGAGCAGAAGAAGTTCACTTTTGCTGACTAAACACTGTGTGCTTAACAGGAGCATGTAGCTTCTTCCCTGCCTGAAAGAGAAAGCAAGAGCTTGTTTGTTGCTCTCAGTCTGGGGATGAAGGGAGAACGATTCACATTCTGTGTTTGAAAATCCCTCTGTGTTACATGCCTAAGAAAGTAGCCTGTGCATTGTGTACCTGGATAAAGTGTATGGCTTTTCTCCCTTTCAAGTAATTGATTCCGTTCAGGGTTTCCAGCATTGCGGGAGGAATTCTGTGTTGCTTGGCTGAGAATACCGTTTTACACAGGGTGTCCCTAAAGGAGAAAATAAACGATATTTCTATCGTTTTGGAACAGGAAAGAGGCAAAATAGGTGTGCTGAGCAAAAATTTTGTTAGCAGCAAGTGTAAGTTCCCAATTCACCACATGAAAGAGAAAGCAAAATACAGCGTTCTTCTTCAAACTTCTTAACTGAATCTACTGAAGTTTTCGGTTTTGTTAGAAGAAACAGTTAGCGCACAAGAAGCTGTGTTTTCAAAAGTTCTCTCAGTGGGAGAAGGCTGGAGGTTGTCTTCCTAGCAAGTATTTGAATCCTCTGGTTTTCAAAGCGAAATTTGAATAACAGGGAATGAAGGTAGTACTGGCTTTCAAAGTAAAACAGGCAGATTGTCTACCTTCAGCCGGAGGAGGGCAGAAGAGGTTCAGTTTTGCTGACTAAACCTTGTGTGCTGAATGGGAGCATGTAGCTTCTTCCCTGCCTGAAAGAGACAGCAGGAGCTTATTGCTCTCAGTCTGGGAATGAAGGGAGAACGATACACTTACTTTGTTCAAAAATCCCTCTGGGTCGCATGCCTAAGAATGTTGCCTGTGCATTGTCTACCTGGATAAAGTGTACGACTTTTCTCCCTTTCAATTATTTGAAGTCGTTCAGGGTTTCCAGCATTCAGGGAGACATTCTCTGCTTCGCGGCTGAGAATGCGGCTTAACAGAAGATATCGCTAAGGAGAAGAGAAACCGCGTTTCTCCAGTTCTGGAACACGAATGAGGCAAAACCACAGTCGTGCTGAGTAAAACTTTGTTAGCAGCAAGTGTATGTATCCAAATCACCACATGAAAGAGAAAGCAAAATACGGTTTTCTTCAAGCTGCTTAACTGAATCTGCTGAGTTTTACAGATTTGTTAAAAGAAACGGTCCACCATTCAGAAGCTACTTCTCAAAGGTTCTCACAGGGGGAGAAGACAGGAGAGTGCCAGCCTAGTAAGTATTTGAATCCTCTGGGTTTCAAAGAGAACTTTGCATGACAGAGAATGAAGGTAGTACTGACTTTGAAAGCAAAACAGGCTGATTGTTTGCCTTCATCTAGAGGATGGCAGAAGAGGTTCAGTTTGGCTGGTGAAATTCTTCACTTTTCTCTAGCTTCTTAAACATGTGATGTGTCCCCCAGGCCCCCACTTAACTGGATTTGTGGGCCCGGTTACTGGGACTGCTGTCAGCAGGTAGCCTGCCTAAGTCAGCCCCTTCAGAGACTGCCTCAGTTGCAGAAAGCCACTT
>NW_004447952.1:0-1755 GCF_000243295.1 Trichechus manatus latirostris
ACAAAGACAACAATTAGAAATCCAAAAGATAAACAACAAGATTTCAGAAATGGACAGTGTTATAGAAGGGGTGAGAAGCATATTTGAAACGGTGGAAGACAGGATCAGTGGAATTGAAGACAAACACTTGGATACAACTCTGTTTCAGGAAAACTCAGAAAAAAGAAAGAAGAAAAATGAAGAGACACTGAGAATTATGTGGGATACAATCAAAAGCAAAAATTTTCGAGTGTCTGGAATTCCAGAACAGGGGGAGAAAACTGAAAAAAACAGAGAGGATCATTGAGGAACTTCTGACAAAAAACTTCCCCAATATCATGAAAGATGAAAAGCTGGCCACCCAAGAAGCTCAACGAACCCCATATAGAAGAGACACTCGAAAGAAAATCACCAAAGCGTATCATAATCACACTCGCCAAACCAAAGACAAACAAAGAATCCTGAGAGCAGCTCGTGAAAAACAAGAAGTCACACAGAGAAGAGAAACAATAAGACTAACCTCAGATTATTCAGCAGAAACCATGCAGGCAAGAAGACAATGGGATGACGTATATAAAATCTTGAAGGAAAAAAATTGTCAGCCAGGAATAATATATCCTGCAAAACTCTTGTTCAAATTTGATAGTGATTAGATAATTTCCAGATAAACAGAAATTAAGGGAATATGTAAAAGTCAAACCAAACTTACAAGAATTATTAAAGGGAGTTCTTCGATCTGTGAACAAACAGCTTCAGCTCACAGGCAGAATATAAGATGCAGGATCGTACCAGCTAGATACCAATCTAGGAAATGAACTCTCGAGGAATATCCAAAACCAAAAGAAATACAACAGGGAATCAGAGCAGTTAATAAGAAAATGACAACAACATCAAAACAATAAAAGAGGGAATAAATAGCATAGGTATAGAACCTACTAATGGAGAGGAAGGCAAGGCGATACCAAGTAATAACAGACTGCTTCAAACTTAGAAAGATAAGGGTAAAATTCAAGGTAACCACAAAGAAAGTTAACAAACATACTCATAAAGAGGAAAAACTTAAAGTCTCAGCAAAAACAAAACCTGCAAAAACAAAAGAAATGAAAAAAAAATTCACAAACGAAAGTAACTCAGGACAGGAGAATAAGAAGAACAAAGAAAACATCAGCACCACAAAAAAAAAGCACTAGAAAATGACAGCAACAAACACATCTATCAATAATTACACTGAATGTAAATGGACTCAATGCACCCATAAAGAGACAGAGAGTGACACAATGGGTAAGAAAACAGGATCCATCATTATGCTGTTTACAAGAGACACACCTTAGAAACAAAGATGTGAATTTATTAAAAGTCCAAGGTTGGAAAAAAATATATCAAGCTAACAACTACCAAAAAATAGCAGGAGTGGCAATTCTAATCTCAGATAAAATAGACTTTAAAACAAAATCGACCATAAAAGACAAAGAAGGATACTATATAATGATTAAGGGGACAATCCAGCATGAAGACATAACCATAATAAACTTCTACGCACCCAATGACGGGCTCTAAAATACATAAAACAAACTCTAACAACACTGAAAAGAGAAATTGACAGTTCCACAATAATAGTAGGAGACTTCAACACAGCGCTCTCAGTAAAGGACAGAACAACTAAGAAGAAACTCAGCAAAGATACAGAAGACCTAAAGGGCACATTCAGCCAACTTGACCTCATAGACATATATAGAACACTCCATCCAACTACTGCAAAGTACACATTCTTTTCCA
>NW_004447953.1:0-1791 GCF_000243295.1 Trichechus manatus latirostris
GATGTTTCCATGTGACTACAAAGGTTAGTTCATATCGCAACTATAAGTCACCCTCAGGGGACAACTTCTGTGACAAATTTGAAGGTGGAGGTGGAGTTCGTTGGCAATCCTCTCAGAGAAATTAGGGACAGAGCCCTCAAAGTGTTTATTGTTTTATAACTTTTATTGTTGTTGTTGTTGTTAGGTGCTGTCAAGTCAATTATGACTCATAGTGACCATACGTGACAGAGTTGAACTGCCCCTTTCCTAGGCTGTAATCTTTACAGGAGCAGATCACTAGGTCTTTTCTCCCAATGAGTGGTTCGATCCCACCAGCCACTCTGCGGGAGGAGAGACTTGGCGAACTGGCTGAACAATGGTTAGCAGCTGAGTGCTTAACCATTTTGCAACCATTGTAGTCCTACTTTTATCTCAGCAGGAATGGCCCAGGGGTCTTGGGTGATATCTGTTAGGTAGCTGAACAAAAGTAAGGGATCATTATGAAGGCATTCCCAAGTTCGTTATGCATATACCTGCTGGGTAGACCTAGCAAGGGTCTGAAGTAAGGAACCAAACCCAGCCAGCTTTTATTTTATTGCTGAAAGTGAAGTGGCAATGAGTACTCTTGGATCTCAGATTTTTGTTTTGAAGTTTCACTGGGTTTGCATTTGAATACATCAAATTAAATGCTTTGAAATCAGAATTTTTAGAAAAAAATATGGAAATCATAAACTGTAAAATTGAGTAGAAAATGCATTAACTTTTAATAATTTAAAACCAAATCACTGTGGATTCATTCATTCAACAAATATTTGTTGAAACTTCGCTATGCATTGGGCATAGTGCCAGGCCCTGGGGAGTCACTCATTCAAGTATTTATTCAACAAACATATTGAGCCACCTTGCTCCAGCCACTGGGTTACAGTGGAGACAAGAAAGACAATGTCACTGCTCTGACGAAGCTTAATTTAAATGAAAGGAGAAGACAGTTAACAAAGAAACAAATAAATAGATGAGAAAAATATCATTTAGTAGTAGGTCCATGCAGAAAATTTATAAAGGGGAACGTGACAGGGAGCAAGTAGGTGGCCATTTTAGACTGGGAAATCAGAGGAGGCGACATTTGCTGATATTTGAATGATGCAATGGAACCAGCATTCCAGGCAGTGAACAAGAAGGCAAAGACCCTGAGGCTGGGCCAAGCTTGGTGTATTATAGGGACAAAAAGAAAGCCTTGAAATGCGGTTGGCATGGCATAAGCATAGAGAGGAAGGTAGGGGTCAGATCATGCAGGACTCTGGAAGCCAAGCCAAGAGTTTGGATTTTATTATGACTGTCACCTGGGACTGTGGCTGTTGTGCAGAGAGGGCTTTTAGAAGGCAGGAGTAGGAGCAGGATGGTATGACAGTGACCCAAGTGAGAGGTGATGAAAGGCTGGACATTGACGATAGCAATGAAGATGGAGTGTTGTTGTTAGGTGCCATTGAGTCACTTCTGACTCATAGCAACTCTGCCTACAACAGAACAGAAGGCTGCCCGGCACTGCATCATCCTCACAATCATTCTATATTTGAGCCCATTGTTGCAGCCACTATGTCAGTCCATCTTGTGGAGGGTCCTCCTCTTTTTTGCTGACCCTCTACTTTACCAAGCATGACATCCTTCTCCAGGGACTGGTCCCTCCTGATAACATGTCCAAAATACGTGACATGAAATCTCACCAACCTCACTTCTAAGGAGCATTCTGGCTGTACTTTTTCCAAGACAGATTTGTTCATTCTTCTAGCAGTCCGTGGTATATTCACTATTCTT
>NW_004447954.1:0-1772 GCF_000243295.1 Trichechus manatus latirostris
ATGGATGAATCTGGAGGGCATTATGCTGAGTGAAATAAGTCAATCACAAAAGGACAAATATTGTATGAGACCACTACTGTAAAAACTCATGAAAAGTTTTACACACAAAAAGAAACAATCTTTGATGGTTACAAGGGTGGGGAGGGGGGAGGGGGAACACTAAACGGACAACAGATAAGTGGTAACTATGGTGAAGGGTAAGACAGTACACAATACTTGGGAAGCCAGCAAAACTTGTAGAAGGAAAGGTCATGGAAGCTCCATAGACACATCCAAACTCCCTGAGGGACTGAATTGCTGGTCTGAGGGCTGTGGGGACCATGGTCTCTGGGAACATCTAGCTTAATTTGCGTAACATAGTTTATAAATAAAATGTTCTACATTCTACCTTGCTGAGTAGCTGTCTGGGGTCTTAAAAGCCTGTGAGCAGCCATCTAAGATACTCCACTGGTCTCACCCCTTCAGAAGCAATGAGGAATGAAGAAAACAAGATACAAGGGTAAGATTAGTCCAAAGGACTAATAGACCACAACTACCACAGTCTCCACCAGACTGAGTCCAGTACAACTAGATAGTACCCAGCTACCACCACTGACTGCTCTGACAGAGATCACAACAGAGGCTCCTGGACAGAGTTGGAGAAAAATGTAGAACAAAATTCTAACTCACAAAAAAAGACCAGACTTACTGGTCTGACAGAGACTGGAGAAACCCCAAGAGTATGGCCCCCGGACACCCTTTTAGTTCAGTAATGAAGTTATTACCAAGGTCCACTCTTCAGCCAAAGATTAGATGGGCCCATAAAACAAAACGAGACTAATGGGGCACAACAGCCCAGGACAAGGAGTAGAAGGCACTAGGAGACAGGAAAGCTGGTAATAGGGAACACAAAGTCGAGAAGGGAGAGTGTTGACATGTCGTGGGGTTGTTAACCATTGTCATAAAACAATATGTGTACTGTTTAATTTGTTCTGTAAACCTTCGTCTAAAGTACAATAAAAAAATGTTTAAAAAAATCAGTTGGATTCCCACACATCAATAGAGAATGATGAAAAGGAAATCAGGAAAGCAATATCATTTACAATAGCCCATAAAAAATAAAACACTTAAGAACAATCAAACCAGGCATGTAAAAGATCTATACAAAGAAAACTACAGAACACTATTGCAAGAAACCAAAAGAGACCTACATAAATGGAAAACATACCATGCTCTTGGATAAGTAGACTCAACATTG
Organism: Trichechus manatus latirostris; assembly: GCF_000243295.1. NCBI lineage: Eukaryota > Metazoa > Chordata > Mammalia > Sirenia > Trichechidae > Trichechus > Trichechus manatus. The sequence goes on from NW_004447954.1 coordinate 1,238, forward strand.
GAAACTGTCAATTCTACCCAAAGCAATCTACAAATACAATGCAATCCCAATCTAAATACCAACAGCATTCTTTAACAAGATAGAAAAACTAATAATCAACTTTATATGGAAAGGAAAGAGGCCCCGGATAAGTAAAGCACTACTGAAAGAGAAAAACAAAGTAGGAGGACTTGCACTACCTGACCTCAGAACCTACTATACAGCTACGGTAGTCAAAACAGCCTGGTACTGGTACAAAAACAGACACATTGACCAATGGAACAGAATTGAGAGCCTACAGGTAAATCCATCCACCTATGGTCACCTGATCTTGGACAAAGGCCCAAAGTCCATCAAATGGGGAACAGACCATCTTTTTAACAAATGGTGCTGGCAAAACTGGATGTCCATCTGCAAAAAAATGAAAAAGGACCCATACCTCACACCATACACAAAAACTAATTCAAAATGGAACAAAGAGCTAAATATAAAACCAAAAAATATAAATATCACAGAAGAAAAAATACGGTCAATGCTAGAGACCTTAATACATGGC
>NW_004447955.1:0-1684 GCF_000243295.1 Trichechus manatus latirostris
TCTCTTGTATCTACTTGAGCTAAGAAGCACACTCCTCACAAGCATCAATTTATGTCCCACAGTCCAGTCCAATCCTTGTCTGAAGAGTTGGTCTTGGAAATTGTTTTAGTTCTGGGCAGATAGAGAATCCAGAGGCCATGCTTTCTGGGGTTCTTCCAGTCTCAGTCAGCCCACTAAGTCTGGTCTCCTTAGTAGAATTTGAGTTTTGCACCCCACCTTTCTCCTGCTCCTTCCGGGACTCTCTGTGTGTTCCCTGTCAGTGTGGTCATTGGTGGTAGCTGGGCACCATCTAGTTCTTATGATCTGAAGCTGATGAAGTTTCTGGTTTATGTGGCCCTTTCAGTCTCTTGGGCTAATACTTTCCTCGTGTCTTTTGTGTTCTTCATTTTCCTTTACTCCAGGTGATTGGGACCAATTGATGCATCTTAGATGGCTGTTTGCAAGCTTTTAAAACCCAGATGCCACTCACCAAAGTAGGATGCAAAACATTTTCTTAATAAGCTTTGTAATGCTAATTGACCTAGATGTCCCCTGAAAGCATGGTCTCCAGACTCCTACCCCTGCTACTCTGTCTCTCAAAGTATTAGATTCTATTCAGGAAACTTTTTAGCTTTTGTTTAGTCCAGTTGTGCTGACTCCCCCTGTAGTGTGTGCTGTCCTTCCCTTGACCTAAGATAATTCTTATCTACTATCTAGTTACTAAATAACCCTCACCTTCCCTGCCCACCCTCGTAACCACCGGAGAATGTTCTCTTCTGTGTTTAAACCTTTTCTTGAATTCTTATAACAGTGGTCTGACACAATATTTGTCTTTCTGTGACTAACTAAATTCACTCAACATAATGACCTCCAGATTCCTCTATGTTATAAGATGTTCCATGGCTTCAACTTTGTTCTTTATCATTGTGTAGTATTCTGTTGTGTGAATAAAACATAATTTGTTTATCCATTCATCTGCTGACTCGCACCTAGGTTGTTTCCATCTTTTTGCTACTGTGAACAGTGCTACCATGAACCTCGGTGTGCATATATCTATTCATGTGATTGCTCTTATTTCTCTAGGATGTATTCCAAAGAGTGAGATACCTGGAATGTATGGTGCTTCTATTTCTAGCTTTTTAAGGAAGCGCCAAATCGATTTCCAAAGTAGTTGTACCATTTTACTTTCCGACCAACAGTGTGTAAGTGTTCCAGTCTCTCCACGACCTCTCCAGAGTTTATTATTTTGTGTTTTTTGGATTAATGCTAGCCTTGTTGGGGTGAGATGATATCTCATTGTAGATTTGACCTGCGTTTCTCTAATGGCTAATGATCGTGAGCATTTCTTCATGTGTCTGTTAACCACTTGAATATCTCCTTTGGTGAAGTGCCTGTTCATATCCTTTGCCCATTTTTTATTTGGGTTATTTGTCTTTTTGTTGTTGAGGTTTTGCAGTGTCTTGTAGATTTTAGATATTAGACACTCATTGGATTTGTTGTAGCTAAAAACTTTTTCCCAGTCTGTAGGTTGTCTTTTTACTCTTTTGGTGGAGTCTTTTGATGAGCATAAGTGTTTGGTTTCTAAGCGTTCCCATTTATCTAGTCTCTCTTCTGGTGCTTGTGTATTGTTACTTATGGTTCATATTGTGTTTATGTCATGTACTGGGGCTCCTAACATTGTCCCTATTTTTTCTTCCATGTTCTT
>NW_004447956.1:0-1790 GCF_000243295.1 Trichechus manatus latirostris
ATTCTAGGGAAGAAAGGCCTGGAGAATTACTTCCAAAAATCAGCCAGTAGAAACTCCATGGACCACAAAAGTCTGATCCACAACTGATCATGGGGATGGCATCAGACCAGACAGTGCTTTGTTCCACTGTGCATGGGATCACCATGAGTTGGGCTACTATAACAGCATCCTAACTGGTCTTCAGGTGTTCATTCTTGCTTCTCTACCATCTATTCTAAAAAAAATAATTCTTTTATTTGAAAACCTCCAGAGATTTCCTACTGGAACTAGAATAAAATCGTAAACCTACTGTGGCCTACAAAGCCATACATGATGAGATCCTTCACTATTTCTCTAACTTTTCCTCCTTCCACTCATCATATTGTTCATCATGGCTTTTTTAGAAGTGGCTCCTCAAAACTCACTATCATATTATCTTACAAATTTTTTATAGTTCTCAGAACCTGATATTATCATATTAAATGTTTGTATCCCACACACCAAAATATAAGAGCACCACTCTGTTCTGTTTACTGATGAAGAATACTTGGCAAATAACAGATGCTCGATAAATATGTGTTGACTAACTGTTGAAGTATTAATTCTTCAATCCCTTTGGCCATTTATCTAATAAGTACTTGTTGACTATCTACTTGTCAGGCATACAGTGCTAGGTTCTGGGGGACACAGTTGAAACGTCAGCTTCTCTATAAAGCCTTTTCAGAATCCTCCAGAAGAATTGAACTTTCTTACCTGTTTCTATAACACACTGTACATATCTCTATTAAAATACTTTTCACGTTGTTATATATGTTTACATGTGTGTCTCCCCACACAAAACTATGAGCCCTCAAGGGGAGGCAATCATATTTATATTCCCAATAAATATTTGTGAAATTAAAAAAATGAGCAAATAAATAATTGCACTCCCTCTTCACCCTTTGCTCTTCAAATCCTATCCATCACTCAAGTTCAAATTCAAGATGCATCTTCTCCTGAAAGTATTTTGATTGCCACTACCCAAAATCATCCCTCTAGTTTGATCTCTTTTTCATTTTAATTATCACGGTAGAATTAGCTATACCCTAATTATTTCACATGTAACAGTTTTGAGTTTTCAACTAGATTTTAGGCCTTTGAGGGTATGGTTTAAGCCCCACTGTCTTTCATAACTAAGGAGCCCTGGTGGCACAGTGGTTAAGTGTTTGGCTGCTAACTGAAAGGTCAGTGGTTTGAATCTACCAGCCATTTCACGGGAGAAAGATGTGGCAGTCTGCTTCTATAAGATTACAGCCTTGGAAACCCTATTGGGCAGTTCTATTCTGTCCTATAAGGTCGCTGTGAGTTGGAATCGACTTGATGGCAGCAGCTGGGTTTGGTCTTCCACAAGTATCTATTGATCCAAGCACTATGCTAAGTGTTGGGGCAAAAGGCTGTCACCTACTAATGAGCATCCAGCCCCTTATAAAGCAATTTACCTATAGATATTTCTGGGGGAGGGGGGAGTTGATTCTCACATGTGCTTAGTCATCCTTCCATCCAGGTATCTGGGGCTTCTGGCACTTGTTTTTCTAATTCCTCCATTATGTACCATATTGTCTGTTGTACTCCATTGCTGTTTCTGCTGGCATGACAACCAGCTCACTTTGGTGCTGAGGGCACAAAAACCTAATTTTTTTCTCTGCTAAAGGGGAGGGGAGCTTCTCTAATTTTTTTATACCACTCAGAGTGATGGTAAACTGTAGAGTCTTGCATTCCAACACCCAATAGATGTTTTAGAGAAAACAGTCTTATTATTTTCTGCAAGGACC
>NW_004447957.1:0-1754 GCF_000243295.1 Trichechus manatus latirostris
ACTTGAGAGGGGGAGAGTGAGGACAGCTGGGGGGGGGAGTGAGGACAGCTGTGGGGGAGTGAGGACAGCTGAGGGGGAGTGAGGACACTCCTCTGGGCCCAGGACCATGCTAAGTCCTTTCATTGTGTTACCTCATTTAACCCCATAGCCCCATATGAGATGAGCGCTCGCATTCTCCCAGGTTTTAGAGGGGACCCTCAGACTCAGGGAGGGCTGGTTGGGCATTGAGCTCTGTCACCCCGCCCATACCCAGCTGACCCGGTGTCCTGGGGTGGCTCACCCTGAACAGCAGCAGCGTCCCAGGCACCACGGCACAGAACAGCAGGATGATCCCCTCAGCTGTGATGATGCGGTTCTTGGTGCCCTCCCCCATGTCCAGGAAGGGTCTGGGGAGTCGCTCTGTGAGAAGGGGTGCTGCTCAGAGCCCCAGGGGCCTCCCGCCAGCTCCTCCCAGCAAACCCCACTACGCAGATGAGAAACTTTGCCCCTGTGTGTAAGCCGGCCCCAGCCAGAGGTGAAGGAATGTCTCTGTCCCCACTTCACAGACAAGGAAACCGAGTGTCCCTAGTGGGGGAGTGGCAGGCCATGGCACCAGGTCCTGGGACACTCACCACGCACACGAAGGTAGGTGCCGCAGGAGCCCTTGGCTTCGGGGTCCTGCCCGAACCGGCACTGGTATATGCCCCCGTGGCTCTTGTTCACATTCTCGATGATCAGCTTGCCCGTAGGGCCCGAGCCCGAGCCCAGGAATGTGGACGACCACTGGATGTAGTTCCCAGGGAGGATGAGCCACCATGTGATGTTGGAGCCAGTGGCATTGGTGCTGCTGTTGTCCAGGCAGTGCAGGTGGGCGTTTTCCCCAACAATTACCGTCACAGAGGGCTGATTCCAGTACTTATGGTCTGCGGAGAGGAGGGCGTGGGTGAGGGACTGGGGATGGGGACAAAGTACCAGCCCGGGGCTGCTGGGCTGCAACACTCCTGGGTGCAGTGGGGAGGAGTATGAGACACCCTTGTGGGGGACAGTGTGAGGACACCCTTGGGGAGGAGAGCAAAGACATCCCTGGTGGGGAGGAGTCTGAGATACCCCTGGGGAGGGAGAGCAAAGACACCCCTGGGGGGATAGTGAAGACACCCCCTGGGGGGAGTGAAGACACCCCTGGGGGGGATAGCGGCGAAGACACCCCTGGGGGGGAGAGCGAAGACAGCCCTGGGGGGAGAGCGAGGACACCCCTGGGGGGAGAGTGAAGACACCCCTGAGGGGGAGAGTGAAGACACCCTGGGGGGGAGAGCGAGGATACCCGAGGGAGAGCGGGGACACCGCTTGGGGGGAGAGCGAGGACACCCCTGGAGGGGAGAGCGAGGACACCCCCGAGGGGAGAGCGAGGACAACCCTGGGGGGGAGAGCGAGGACACCCCTGGGGAGGAGAGCGAAGACACCCCTGGGGAGGAGAGCAAAGACACCCCTCGGGGGGGAGAGCGAAGACAGCCCGTGGGGGGAGAGTGAGGACACCCCTGAGGGGAGGGTGAAGACACCCCTGGGGGAGGAGAGCGAAGATAGCCCCTCGGGGAGAGCGAAGACAGCCCCGGGGTGAGAGTGAAGACACCCCTGGAGGGGAGAGCAAACATACCCCTGGGGAGAGAGTGAAGACACCCCTCAGGGGGGAGAGCGAAGACACCCCTGGGGGGAGAGTGAGGACACCCCTCGGCGGGGAGAGCGAAGACACCCCTGGGGGGGAGAGCGAAGACACCCCT
>NW_004447958.1:0-1737 GCF_000243295.1 Trichechus manatus latirostris
TGGGGAAGTTTTTTGTCAGGAGTTCTTCAATGATCCTCTCTGTGTTTTCTGTTTTCTCCCCCTGTTCTGGAACTCCAATCACTCACAAATTTTTGCTTTTGATTGTATCCCACATAATTCTCAGGGTCTCTTCATTTTTCTCTTTCTTTTTTCTGAGTTTTCCTCAAATAGAGTTGTATCCAAGTGTTTCTCTTCAAGTCCACTGATCCTGTCTTCCACCGTTTCATATCTGCTTCTCAGCCCTTCTATGACACTGTCCATTTCTGAAATCTTGTTGTTTTTCTTTTGGATTTCTAATTGTTGTTTTTGTATAATTTCTAACTGTGAATTTATTTTGGCATTTTGTTCCTGCATTATTTTCCTGAATTCTTCCATTTTTGTCTGTCTTTTCCATGAATTTGTATGTTTTTTTCTCATTTTTGTCTGGTTTTTGCTTTAGCTCTTGGAGAATTCTGGGCAGTAGAGATTTGAATTCCCTATCAGGTAATTCTAGTGCCTTTTCTTCCACTGTAAAGTCATCTGGTGTTTCATTTGAATGCCTACTGGAACCATCCTGTCCTGTTTTTGTAAATGTTTCGATACTGTCTGCTGTCATCAGGGCATTCAGTAGTTATTTTTCTCATTTATTGATTGTAAATTTATTTGTTTCATCCCTTTTTTAAAAAATTTGGCTATGTCTGAGCAGGTGGGCTGTATGTTCTTTGTTTTTGCTCATCTGTGGGCACAATACTTTTCGCCTCCTTCTCCAGTTGGTAGGGTAAGTCACTCAAATATGGTATGGCAGGGCAGGTCTAGCTGAAGAGGAGTTGCTGGGATGGGTTGTTTGTGGCACTTACTACAGCCACCAGGGCCGGTTGGTAATCAGTGCACAGCAGGTTCCAGTAGGCTGTGCCTTTGTTGCTTGGTGGTGTGATGTTAAGCGCACGGTGCAGGTAAGCAGGATGTATCAGGAAGATTGTTATGTGCGGAGCTAAGATGGATTTGGGAGAGAGAAGGGAAGAACTGGAGCCAAAAACATACAAGCAAACAAAAAAGAATGCTAGGGGAGCTTGCCATTGGAGTGGAGAGATGAGAGAGTATGAAATGGAGAAAAACAAATAGGGGAAGAGGAAGAAAAGAGAAGAAACGAATGAAAAATAAAATTCAGAAAGGGAAAAGAACAGCGAAGTTCCCAAGGATCCCACTGGTGTGGCTATGAGGTCTGGGGAAGTTGTTCCCTGGTGTTGCAGTACAGCCTGGCTAGAAGGCGTAGAGGTATACAATGCCAGGTATTCAGGGGACAGAAAGAGAAGGAAGATATAGAGAGATGAGAAACTGAGTAATGAAGGAAGACAGGAAAAAGAGGGAAAAGAAAACAAAACATTAAAAAAAAAAAGAACAAGAAAAGCCCCTCCAAAAAATAAAAAAAAACAAAGAAAAAAGAAATGTCCTCAGGGATCCCTCTGCACGTCTGTGCAAGCCGAGGGGGTAGGTTCCAAGCCATGCTGGACCACGTTGCCAGAACAGGCTCCCAACTCAAGAACAGGAAAATAATACAAACAAACAATTCAAAACAAACAAATGAACAAAAGCCCCGGGATCTCACCAGCGCAGCAGCCCAGACCGGGAAGCAGCTCCACACTCGAACAGAGCTCCACAGCCCCTCAGGAGGAGGCAAAGATGGTGCACGGAGCCAGGTATTTGAGCGAAAGGAGGGGGAAGTGGTGAGAGGTAAGGAAGAAATCAAAAGAAGCGGAA
>NW_004447959.1:0-1790 GCF_000243295.1 Trichechus manatus latirostris
AGGGCATCTATACAAAACCAACAGCCAAAGTCTGCCTTAATGTAGAGAGGCTGAAAACATTCCCCTTGAGAACAGGAACAAGATAAGGATGCCCTTTATCACCACTCCTCTTTAACATTGTGCTGGAAGTTCTAGCTAGAGCAGTAAGGCAAGAAAAAGAAATAAAGGGCATCCAAACTGGTAATGAAGAAGTTAAACTGTCCCTGTTTGTGGATGATATGATACTATACATAGAAGACCCAAAAGACGCCACGAGAAAACTACTGAAACTAATTGAAAGATTCAGCAGAGTAGCAGGATACAAGATAAACATACAAAAATCAGTTGGATTCCTATACAATAAAGAGAACAATGAAGAGGAAATCAGGAAAACAATACCATTTATAATACCCCCTAAAAAATAAAATACTTAGGAATAAATCTAGCCAGGGATGTAAAAGACCTATACAAAGAAAACTACAAAACACTACTGCAAGAAACCCAAAGGAATCTACATAAATGGAAAAACATAACATGCTCATGGATAGGTAGACTGAACATTGTGAAAATGACAATTCTACCCAAAGCAATCTACAACTACAATGCAATCCCGATCCAAATACCAACAACGTTCTTTAAAGAGATGGAAAAACTAATCATTAATTTTATATGAAAAGGGAAGAAGCCCCGAATAAGTGAAGCACTATTGAAGAAGAAGAATAAAGTAGGAGGACTCACACTACCTGACCTCAGAGCCTACTATACAGCTACGGTAGTCAAAACAGCCTGGTACTGGTACATCTACATATACATTGACCAATGGAACAGAATTGGCAACCCAGATGTAAATCCATCCACCTACGGTCACCTGATCTTCAACAAGGGCCCAAAGTCCATCAAATGGGGAAAAGACAGTCTTTTTAACAAATGGTGCTGGCAAAACTGGATGTCCATCTGCAAAAAAATGACACAGGACCCATACCTCCCACCATATACAAAAACTAATTCAAAATGGATCAAAGACCTAAATATAAAGCCAAAAACTATAAAGTTCATAGAAGAAAAAACAGGACCAACGTTACAGGCCCTAATATACGGCATTAAAAGGATACAAATCATAACCATCAACACACAAACCCCAGAAGATAAGCTAGATAACTGGGATCTTCTAAAAAGCAAACACCTATGCTCTTCAAAAGACTTCACCAAGAGTAAAAAGAGAACCTACAGACTGGGAAAAAATTTTGGGGCATTACAAGTCAGACAAAGGTCTAATCTCCGTAATCTGCAAGAAAATCCAACACCTCTACAACAAAAAGACAAATAGTCCTATTCAAAAATGGGCAAAGGAAATGAACAGACACTTCACCAAAGAAGACTTTCAAGCGGCCAACAGACATATGAGGAAATGCTCGTGATCACTAGCCATTAGAGAAATGCAAATCAGAACCAAAATGAGATACCATCTCACCCCGGCATTACTGGCACGAATTAAAAACACTGGAAATAAAAAATGTTGGAGAGGCTGCAGGGAGATCGGAACTCTTATGCACTGCTGGTGGGAATGCATAATGATACAACCATTTTGGAAAATGATACGGCACTTCCTTAGAATGCTAGAAATAGAAATATATACGATCCAGCAATTCCACTCCTAGAAATATATCCTAGAGACATAAGAGTGGTCACCCGAGTAGACATATGCACACTCATGTTCATGGCAGCATTGTTCACAATAGCAAAAAGATGGAAACAACCTAGATGCCCATCAACAGATGAATGGATAAACAAACTATGGTACATACACACAA
>NW_004447960.1:0-1732 GCF_000243295.1 Trichechus manatus latirostris
GAACAAGCAGAAAGAGAGCAGCAAAAGAAGCCCTCAGGTGCCAGAAGGAAGGAAATAATAAAAATTAGAGCAGAATGAAATGAAATAGAGACTAGAAAAACAATTGAAAGAGTTAACAAGTCCAAAAGCTGGTTCTTTGAAAAGATCAATAAAATTGGTAAACCATTGGCCAAACTGACAAAAGAAAAACAGGAGAGGAGGCAGATAACCCATATGAGAAATTGGATGGGTGATATCACAACAGACCCAACTGAAATTAAAAGAATCATAGCAGATTACTATGAAAAATTGTACTCTAACAAATTTGAAAACCTAGAGGAAATGGACCAATTTCTAGAATCTCACTACTTGCCTAAAGGAACACAAACAGAGAACAACTAAATAAACCCGTAACAAAAGAAGAGATTGAAAAAGTAATTAAAAAACTCTCCCCTAAAGAAAAAAAAAAAGCCCTGGCCGGGATGGCTTCACTGGAGAATTCTACCATACTTTCAGAGAAGAGTTAACACCACTTCTGCTAAAGGTATTTCAGAGCATAGAAAAGAATGGAATACTCCCAAACTCATTCTATGAAGCCAGCATAACCCTGATACCAAAACCAGGTAAAGACACCACAAAACCAGAAAATTACAGACCAGTATCCCTCATGAACATTAATGCAAAAATCCTCAACAAAATTCTAGCCAATAGAACTCAGCAACTTACAAAAAAAATTATTCACCATGATCAAGTGGGATTTATACCAGGTATGCAGGGATAGTTCAACATTAGAAAAACAATCAATGTAATTCATCACATAAATAAAACAAATGACAAGAACCACATGATCTTATCAATCGATACAGAAAAGGCATTTGACAAAGTCCAACAGCGATTCATGATAAAAACTCTCAACAAAATAGAAATAGAAGGGAAATTCCTCAGCATAATAAAGGGTGCTTATACAAAGCCAACAGCCAACATCATCCTAAATGGAGAGACTTTGAAAACATTCCCCTTGAGAACGGGAACCAGACAAGGATACCCTTTATCACCACTCTTACTCAACATTTTCCTGGAGGTCCTAGCCAGAGCAATTAAGCTAGAAAAAAAAATAAAGGGCATCCAAATCGGTAGGGAGGAAGTCAAAGTATCTCTGTTTGCAGATGACATGATCTTGTACACACAAAACCCCAAAGAATCCACAAGAAAACTACTGGAACTAATACAAGATTTCAGCAAAGTTTCAGAATACAAGATAAACATACAAAAATCAGTGGATTACTTCACACCAATAGAGAGAACCTCGAAGAGGAAATCACCAAATCAATACCATTTTACAATAGCCCCCAAGAAGATAAAATACTTAGGAATAAATCTAACCAGAGATGACGTAAAAGATCTATACAATGAAAACTACAAGACACTACTGCAAGAAGCCAAAAACAACCTGCCTAAGTGGAAAAACATACCTTGCTCATGGATAGGTAGACTCAACATTGTGAAAATGTCAATTCTATCCAAAGCGATCTACAGATACAATGCAATCCCGATCCAAATTCCATGGGCATTTTTTAATGAGATGGTGAAACAAATCACCAACTTCATATGGAAAGGTAAGAGGCCCCGAATAAGTAAAGCATTACTCAAGAAGAAGAACAAAGTGGGAGGCCTCACACTACCTCATTTTAGAAACTATTATACTGTCATGGTAGTCAGAACAGTGTGGTACTGGTACAACAACAGATACATA
>NW_004447961.1:0-1738 GCF_000243295.1 Trichechus manatus latirostris
TTAATACTTGTCTACTATCTAGTTGGTGATTTCCCTCCCCACCCCTCCTGTTCCTTGTAACCGTCAAAGATTTTTTTTTCTGTATGTAAACCTTTTCTTGTATTTTAATGAGAGTAGTCTCATAGAATATTTGTCCTTTGTGACTAAATTATTTCACTCAGCATGATGCCTCCAGATTCATCCACATCGTGAAATGTTTTGTGGATTCACCACTGTTCTTTATCATTACATAGTGTTCTGTTGTGTGTATGTGATGTAATTTGAGATATAAAAGGATCAGATTTGGCACAGAAAAAAGCAAGCATGAGCAGGGAAAGACAGATGCAAGGTGGGGATCACCAAGGAACTCTGAGAGGCCGAGACAAGGATTCTCCCTCAGAGTGGACAGGGAGAGCCTTCCCCTAAAACTGATGCCCTAAATTCAGACTTCTAATCTCCTAAACTGTGAGAAAATAAATTTCTGTTTGTTAAAGCCACTCACTAGTTATCTCTATTACAGCAGCATTAAGAAACGAAGATGATGGTGTTGATCAGTTTTCCAACTGCTTAGACACAAAAGAAAAGATAGATACCTGCCTCATTTCATACACACACAGACACACACAGACACACACACACACACATCCATATTGATTAAAGTTCTAAACATGACAGTTAAATTATGAAAGTAACGGGAGGTGGTATAAATATTCAGTTGTTAAACCATTGTTCACTTGAAACTGGCCATGTTGGCAGTATTTACACCATAGAAATTGGCAGTTACTTACAAATCTGATCCCGCCTATCCAGCAAAACCACTGGCCCTATTGTTAGCAGCCGAGATTAGCCATTATGCAACCAAGGTTCCTTATTCACATGTATATAGGAGTTAGAGTTTTATAACACATATTTTTGAGGGACACAATACAATCTGTAACAGAGCATAATACTTATGAGACTGAAAAGGAAGAGAAAAAGAAACATCCATAGGAATCAGTGGGGCCCAAAAACCAAACCGTTTGCCGTCGAGTCGATTCTGACTCATAGCGACACTAGAGGACAGAGTAGAACTGCCCCATAGGGTTTCCAAGGAGTGTCTGGTAGACTTGAACTGCCGACTTTAGGGTTAGCGGCCTTAGCTCTTAACCACTGTGCCACCAGGACTCCAATCAATGAGCAGAGGTTACAATATCGGTCTAAGTCCAGAACTCTTTAAAGCCTATTTTAAATTGATGCCCAGGTTCTCCTCTACAATGAAATGTTTTCTTCAACTCTTCTCTCCTGCTGTAAGATATCATTTCCTCAAGGTAATCCAAATGTTAACACTTCTAAAAATAAAGTTTTATAGATAGCGATTAAGAGCCTAGGTTTCAGAACAAAACATATTTGTTCAATGAGTAGGTTACATCTGCTTTCTTACAACTCTCTTGATTGAGTAAAGTCTAATCCTAGACATAATCACCTGAAAAAGATTGTTGTCCTTAATATGATGAGCATTTTAAAAATGAAAATTGCTGGAGTACTGGGACCACAGAGTCTGTGTTAAGTGTGCCCCACCCCTTTCTGGCAGCATATAAAGTCCTGGCAGAGCAGATGGCGTTCAGACTTCACAGTCACCGTCCTGCACCTCAGCTGAAACTCCACCTCTCAATACCATGTGTTGCAACTACTACAGTGGGTGTGGCTACGGCGGTGGCTATGGCTCCCGCTATGGCTGTGGCTATGGCTCCCGCTATGGCTGTGGATATGGCTCAGGCTA
>NW_004447962.1:0-1788 GCF_000243295.1 Trichechus manatus latirostris
TTGTATCTAGAAGGTAGAGACCATGCATGCTAATAAATATCCTACAATGCTCAGGAAAACCGCCACCCTTCACACAAAGAGTTAACCGGCCCAAAATGTCAATAATGCTTAGGCTGAGAAACTCGGTTACGATTGTTAGGTTTGCACTCACGTCATATAGGTTTAAACACCTTTGATAATCTATCTGACTTTACAACTAATGAGATGTTTAACCCTTTAGAGGGCACACGTCACCAAAAATCAAAAGACACAAAAACTGGAACATCATTTTATATTACACCTAGAACAGGAAGTTTCTACATCTGCAAAAGTAACTGGTGGACATGCTGTAGCAGCTGAACTTTTACAGAAACAAAATTCGGTAAAGAACTTAGAAACAGGTCGTACATTTCCAGTTGAGGTATACTCCCTTTACTGATCTAATAAAAAAAGATTTATAACTTAAACTCAAAATACTTTACCAGAAGTATATAGATTTATCCACTTTAAATGCTATTGTTCAGTGCATAATGTCTTTCAATATGACAATGCCGTAAGGATATTTTGACCAGAACCAACAATTTGGCAACAATGACTGGAATTAGATCTGTGGCATAAGATCTTATTGGATGTTGTGTATAAAGCATATGTAAGTTTTACGTTGGAATCCTAATGACTACTTCAGAATTATGTCACATCCTACTAAGTGACCATTCTAGCTGACTACTGTCCATGGTAGACCATACATAACCTAGTTAGAGAATTAGGAGTTAATTTGGATTGAAATACACTGATTATTAAAGGTAAACTTTCAACAGCATGCTTTTCCTGCAAGCTCTGCAGGAGGCTTGCAAAGTGGGATTGTTTTTCAAAAATAAATAAGAAGTTAATTGATAATCAGTGCCAGATTTATCATGTCCTAGATGCAGAACACAATGGTGACTGACATTGGAGAGTATTTCAAAATCAAGGTATTTTAGATGTCATGCTTGCCTCCAAAAAGAAAATTTGTACTCCTTTTGGGAGAAGACTGTTGTACCTACATCCCTGCAGTTCTTGCAGAGGGCTTTAAAATCACCAAATCACTGATAATGTTAGAGAAGCAGTAAATAAGATAATTAACCTGGATACACTTAGCTGACAACCCACTATCTGGCTCTGTATTATCTGGCCAGGACTGAGACTTATTTTCCTTTGGAAAAATTGGATCATGGATCAGGAGTGCTCTTTTTATTCTCCTAATTTTACTTGTCATTTGATTGTTTGGATCACAGTTATGTTTAAAATACTACTTTTTTGCCACTGTCTTGGCAGATGGTGCAATACATGACAGAAAAGCATAATAAAACTATAATAATGACAAAAACTTCCATCTTACCTCCTCCTTAGACTCCTGACAGCCATACTGATCTCGGCAATATTTAAAAGATCTCTCCTATGACCTGGCTAAGGGGCCCAAAGGAAGGGCTAAGAATGAAAACTTTCACTCACCCAGAGGACATGAAGCGTCTATGTGCAGAAACTTGTATATATCAACCTCTATCTCTTGAAGCAAATGATCCACATTTAGAGGAGACTATAAAACTGGTTAGATATGTTGTGAGCTAACACCCTTACTTACAAGCAAGCCCCTTGGAACAGATCCACTCTTGAAATTCACCGAATTGTTTATTAGCCCTGTTTTTCTCTAACCAAAGCCCTGGTGAATCATTTAATTCTAAACTAAATCCCTCCACCCCAAATTCTATATAATCTTGTAAGAAGCTGCATTTCCACTTGAGGTTTCTTCCTTGTACAAACAAGAATTTC
>NW_004447963.1:0-1732 GCF_000243295.1 Trichechus manatus latirostris
AGAAGTTAGAGGGTTGATATGTTGTGGGGTTGTTAACCAATGTTATAAAACAACATGTGTACTTCTGTTTCATGAGAAACTATTTGTTCTGTAAGCCTTCACCTGAAGTACAATAAAAAAAAAAAATAAGCTCACATCTCCTTTAACATTTAAATTTAGTGGCTCCTAGTGAGCATCCGGTTACCATGAAATTATCTTTTCCTCCTTTGAATAAAAACTGGGGAAAACGGACCAGCTCTCCAGAGGGCGGAGTGGGCTGTGTGGTTCTTACACAAATGTCATTGCTGACAGCAGCCGATCCTGCTTCCCAGTCCAACACTGGTCCTGACCATCGGCAGAAGAGCAGTGTTGTCCCAGGCACCACCACAAGGGAAGCTGTTACACAGCAGCCCAGAGGTCTTGACTATAGCTGATTCCTGCACTGCCTCCATTGCTCCAATTCAAGGGAGAAGGGGTCTCTCCTTGCACACAGTGTTGTGCTCGGCTATAATAATTATCGTAATAATGGTAATGATAATAGCTAACATGTATTGAGTGCCCAACAGTTTTCTAAGCACTTCACATATATTAAATCATTTAATCCTCACAACAATCCTAAGGGAAGTCCTAATTTATCCTATAGTCTGGATTTTGATCATTACATCTTCATGATGCTACTGAACATTTTTCTATGTCCCCTATGTTTCCTGTAAACAAGTACTTAGATCTTGTTATGGGTTGAACTGTATCCCCCCAGAAGATATGTTGAAGTCCTAACCCCTGGTACCAGTGAACGTGACCTTGTTTGGAAGTCGGGTCTTTGAAGATGTTATCAGTCAACATGAGTTCCTACCAGAGTAGGGTGGGTCCTAATTCAATCACAGTGGTGTCCTTATGAAGGAGAAGAGACAGAGAGGGAAGACGAGCCTGTGAACGCAGAGGCAGATGTTGGAGGGATGCATTCACAAGCCAAGGAACGCCAAGGATCACTGGCCATCACCAGGAGCTAGGCGAGAGGCATGGAACAGATTCTCCCTCAGAGCCCTCAGAAGGAATCAACATGGCAGATACCCTGATTTCAGACTCCTCGCCTCCAGAACTGTGAGACAATAGATTTCTGTTCTTATAAGACATGCAACTTGTGGTACTTTGTTTGGCAGTCCTAGAAAACTAATACAGGTCTGCTGGTGAGATTTTGATGAAATTCAAGTTCACATTTTTTTACAAAAGTACTTCATGAATTCTTCTATTAGAGGCACGTAATATCTGGTGGTTACTCTTTTGTGAGGTCAATAGTCATTGACAATCAATGCCTAGACCCATTAATTCATTACGAATTTGCAAAATGATGGTATTCTAACTCTGTCATGCCTTCTGGGATATTTCTAAAAAGAGAACCTTCCCCTCATCAACTGTTGGGTTAACCAGTGGCACAAGATAAATGTTTAAGTCTTACTTATTTACCACTGCACAAAGTAACATGTTGTTCCTAGCATTCTCCAAGATGACTAATCAGGTTTTTTTTCGTATCATTATGAATTAAAACATTTTTAACAGACTATACATAGTTGACATGTTTTAACACATGGCCATTATTGTTCTTTTTTTTTAAATTTATTTTTTTAATTGTTGTAGTTTAAATGAAGTTTACATTTCAAGCTAGTCTCCCATACAAAAATTATACATACACTGTTATGTGACCCTAATTGCTCTCCCTGTACTGTGACAGCACACTCCTCCCTTCCACCCCTGA
>NW_004447964.1:0-1785 GCF_000243295.1 Trichechus manatus latirostris
TTAAGGGCACCTGAAAATGAAAGAAAGTCAAATGGTCTTAACACCAAATGATTCATTTCCCTTACTTCCATGTCATTCTACCATGTTCTGAAGTAATTAATCCAGAAACTTAAAACTAAGCCTCATCAAAAAAAAAAAAATTAACATGTATTCAATTATATGCAGTTTTCATTTACAGTATCAAGTATTCAGATATCAAATCTATGACATGACAAGGGATTATTATACTATCTTACCAAAGAGTGCACAAAGATCAGAGAGGATAATTCACTTGCCCTAGGCCAAATGTGCAAAGACCTGGAGTTAGAAAACCAAAAGGGAAGAACATGCTCAGTATTTCTCAAGCTGAAATATCTGAAGAAAAAAATCAAGCCTTGAGTTGCAATATTGAAGGATTCTATGGGCAAAATATTGAATGATGCAGGAAGCAACAAAAGAAGGTGGAAGGAATACACAAAGTCACCTGCCAAAAAGAATTGGTTGACATTCACCCATTTCAGGGGGTAGCATATGATCAAGATCTGATGGTACGAAGAAAGAGGTCAAAGCGGCACTGAAGGCATTGGCAAAAAATAAGGCTCCAGGAACTGACCGAATACCAATTAAGATGTTTCAACAAATGGATGCAGCGCTGGAGGTGCTCATTCGTGTATGCCAACAAATTTGGAAGACAGTTACCTGGTCAACCTACTGGAAGGAATTTATATTTGTGCCCATTTTGAAGAAAGGTGATCTAACAGAATGTGGAAATGTAGAAGTTATCGAACAGTATCATTAATATTTCATCAAGTAAAATTTTGCTGAAGATAATTCAAAAATGTCTGCTGTAGTACATTGACAGGGAACTGCCAGAAATTCAAGCCTGATTAAGAAGAGGGAGTGGAACGAAGGATATTTTTGCTGATGTCAGACGGATCTTGGCCAAAAGCAGAAAATACCAGAAAGATGTTTACTTGTGTTTTATTGACCATGCAAACGCATTCAACTGTGTGGGTCATAACAAATTATGGATAACATTGCAAAGAATGGGAATTCCAGAATCCTCCTTATATGTGAGGATGGTGAGACATCATCTCACATACTTTAGACATGTTATCAGGAGGGACTAGTCCCTGGAGAAAGACATTATGCTTGAAAAAGTAGAGGCTTCAACAAAAAAGAGGAAGACCCTCAAAGAGTTGGATTAACACAGTGGCTGCAACAATGGGCTCAAATACAGCAATGATTATGAGGATGGCATGGGACCAGGCAGTGTTTTGTTCTGTTGTACATAGGGTCTCTGTGAGTCAGAACTGACTCTACTGCACCTGTTATGGATTGAATTGTGTCCCCCCAAAAATGTGTGTATCAGTTTGGCTAGGCCGTGATTCCAAGTGTTGTGTGGTTGTCCTCAATTTTGTGATCGTAATTTTACATTAAAGAGGATTAGGATGTGATTGTAACACCACCCTAACCCAGGTGAAGTCTTTGATGCAATGTAAAGGGAGTTTCCCTGGGATGTGGGCCGCACCACCTTTTATCTCTTATAAGAGATAAAAGGAAAGAGAAGCAAGCAAAGAATGGGGGACCTCATACCACCAAGAAAGAAGCACTGACAGCAGAACGCGTCCTTTGGACCCAAGGTTCCTGCGCAGAGATGCTCCTAGTCCAGGGGAAGACTGAAGATGATGAGGACCTTCCTCCAGAGCCAACAGAGACAGAAAGCCTTCCCCTGAAGCTGACCCCCGGAATTTGGACTTCTAGCCTACTAGACTGTGAGAGAATAAACTTCTCTTTGTTAAAAGC
>NW_004447965.1:0-1785 GCF_000243295.1 Trichechus manatus latirostris
CATAACAATGTATGTATAAATTTTTGTACGAGCGACTAACTTGAATTGTAAACTTTCACTTAAAGTACAACAATAAAATAAGAAAAGAAAGAAAGAAAAGAAAATCAGCCAATGAAAACCCTATGGCTCACAATGGTCTAATCCCATTGTGCGTTGGGTCCGCATAAGTCAGGGACCAACCTGAAGGCAGCTAACAACAACACATATAGATGCCAGTATCAAGAACTATTTATGTGCCACTTCAGCTTCTCCAAATTCTTCCGTCTCTAAAGCCTTTAGACATTTTTCAGCCCCAGCCACCACTGTGGCAACCTTCACCCAGACATAGCCACAACCAGCATCGCCTCACCTCCCACCGGGTCACTGGCCTCCAGCCCAGAGCTTCCTTTTTGTCCCAAGGCACGAGAATGCATGTTATCTTCTGAGAGTCTCAAAATGCCCAGCATTAGTTATGGGGATGCTAATATCCCACAATGCTAAATTTTGACCAATAGGAGATCTCCTCAGGAATCAGTTCTTTCCCCTTCCTCAGACAGATGGACTGTCCTGAGAACTAGTCATTTACACAGCAGCACATCCCAGGAGGTCAAGCCCTCCCTTGTGCTTACAGCAAATGGTGGCCAGGTCTCTAAGGCGCCCTCATATTGCCCTTCTGCCCTTTCCTGCATCCCTTCATTTCCCTTCATCCCTGCTCCTCAGGATGGCAAACCCTAATAAAGTAGTAACTCATAGCTTTTGCTTCAGGCTGTGCTCAGAGACCTGGACTATCAGAATTAATGTTCTAGTTCTAAGAGGAACCAGGTAAGAAGCCAGCCTAACACACCTCTATTTCAACAAGGCTCGTTTCTGCCAGAACATGCTGTGTCAATTTTGGCTGCCACACAGATTACCCTTTGGATCCTACTTCAATTCCGTGTAGTAGGTGTTATTTTCCGACAACAGAGATTCAGTAAACGTCACAGTACTGTAAAGTGGTAGAATCAGCAGCTGAATTTGATTCCCTTTAATCCCACTTCTCATGGTTTTCCACTATCTCAGATGATGCCAAAAGCCATAGATTCACTAAAGAAGAGTGAGGACCCCCACAACATGAAGAACCATCTCTTAAGTTCCTTCTCTGCATCCTCCACCTCGCCTTTCTGCTTTTTCTCTCGTTAAACCCAAGAATCTACGTTTTCTTCACATAGAGAATAATTAACTCTCATAACAATGAGACGCCAAACAATGGAGTATGATTCAGAAACTGATTTTTATGTAATAATTTGCGTAGCATATAGAATACATTATATTGCCTCAAAATGCGTAGTGTTTAAGGTATAGCACTGCTCTATGCATGTTTAACTAAAGGACCATAATCAAGTAATAAAAATTAAAACTAGCAGTAAACTGTGTAGGCCATTTTTGCTTTCATTCTACAACCATAAAACACGGATTACAACCATGAACAATGTGTCATTAAAATCTCAGGGATAACCAAACAGATAAAACAAACCTCAGTTTTCCCACATAGCAAAGCAGTCTCTCCTCATAAATGTCTAGTTCTTGGTTTGAAAGTTTAAATTTCTACCAGCCATCTCTTTTGATTGCTAGTTAAATTATATTAACATTGACACAAACTGTTCTTTGCAATTTCATATCCAATCAGCTCCCTATCCCTTTTGACCCTGAAAAACATTGCCCTGAAATTAACTTTTACTTCAAAGTACTGCAGAAGTGTATCTAATTTTCTCATGGCTAACAGTTTTGCTGTGGCAAAGGTCAATATTTTAAAAGAATCACATTGGA
>NW_004447966.1:0-1729 GCF_000243295.1 Trichechus manatus latirostris
TTGAGCTAGATGTTCCCTGAGACCATGGTGCCCACAGACCTCTACCCAGCAGTTCAGTCCCTCAGGGAGTTTGGATGTGTCTATGGAGCTTCCATGACCTTTCCTTGTACAACTTGTGCTAGCTTCCCAGTATTGTGTACTGTCTTACCCTTCACCAAAGTTACCACTTATCTATTGTCTATTTAGTATTTCCCCACCACACTTCCCATCCCTTGTAACCAACAAAGATTGTTTATTTTTGTGTGTAAACTTTTACATGAGTTTCTACAATAGAGTTTTCATACAATATTTTGTCCTTTTGTGATTGACTTATTTCACCCAGCATAATGTCCTCCAGTTTCATCTATGTTATAAGATGCTTCACAGATTCATCATTGTTCTTTATCATTGTGTAATATGCCATTGTGTGTATGTACCATAGTTTGTTTATCCATTCATCTGTCGATGGGCATCTAGGTTGTTTACATCTTTTTGCTATTGCAAACAATGCTGCAATGAACATGGGTGTGCATACGTCTGTTCATGTAATGGTTCTTATTTCTCTACGATATATTCCTAGGAGTAGGATTTCTAAATCATATGGTAATTATATTTCTAGCTTTCTAAGGAAGAGCCATATCATACGATTTTCCAAAATGGTTGTATCATTTGGCATTCCCACCAGCAGTGCATAAGAGTTCTGATCTCTCCGCAGCCTCTTCAACTTTTGGTAGTTCCAGTTTTTTTGATTTGTTGCATTAATGCTGGGGTGATATGGTATTTCATTGTGATTTTAATTTGCATTTCTCTAATGGCTAGCGATCGCAAGCTTTTCCTCATGTGTCTGTTGGTCACTCAAATGTCTTCTTTGCTGAAGTGTCTGTTCATTTCCATTGC
The DNA here is from genome assembly GCF_000243295.1 of Trichechus manatus latirostris. Lineage (NCBI taxonomy): Eukaryota > Metazoa > Chordata > Mammalia > Sirenia > Trichechidae > Trichechus > Trichechus manatus. Next base: position 877 of record NW_004447966.1, read on the forward strand.
CCATTTTTAATTGGATTATTTGTCTTTTTGTTATAAAGGTGTTGGATTTTCTTGTAGACTTTAGAGATTAGGTCTTTGTCTGACTTGTAATGTTGAAAAAAATTTTTCCCAGTCTGTAGGTTCTCTTTTTACTCTTTTGGAGTAGTCTTTTGATTGTGTAAGTGTTTAATTTTTAGAAGATCCCAGTTATCTAGCTTATCTTCTAGTGTTTTTGTGTTGTTGGTTATGTTTGTAACCTGTTAGTGTCGTGTAGTAGGGCCTCTAGTGTTGATCCTATTTTGTCTTCTATGAACTTTATAGCTTTTGCCTTTCTGTTTAGGTCTTTGATCCATTTTGAATTAGTTTTTGTGTATGGTGTGAGGTATGGGTCCTGTTTCATTCTTTTGAAGATGGACATCCAGTTTTACTAGCTCTGTTTGTTAAAAAGAATTTTTTTTTCCCATTTGATGGACTTTGGGACCTTGTCGAAGAATGGGTGACCATAGGTGGATGGATTAACATCTGGGATCTCAATTCTGTTCCATTCGTCAATGTGTCTGTCATTGTACCAGTGCCAGGCTGTTTTGACTACCGTAGCTGTATAGTAGGTTCTGAGGTCAGGTAGTGTGAATCCTCCAACTTTATTCTTTTTCTTCAATAGTGCTTTACTTATCCAGGGATTCTTTCCATATAAGGTTAATGATTAGCTTTTCCATCTCTTTAAAGAATGTTCTTGGTATTTGGATTGGGATTGCATTGTATTTGTAAATTGCTTTGGGTAGAATTGTCATTGTCACAATGTTGAGTCTACCTATCAATGAGCATGGTATGTTTTGCTGTTTATGTAGATCCCTTCGGGTTTCTTGCAGTAGTG
>NW_004447967.1:0-1733 GCF_000243295.1 Trichechus manatus latirostris
TTTAGGTGAAAGTTTACAGCTCAAGTTAATTTCTCATACAAAAATTTGTACACATATTGTTATGTGACACTAGTTGCAATCCATATACTGTGACAGCACACTCCCCCTTTCTACCTTGGGTTTCCCGTGTCCATCCAACCAGCTCCTGTCCCTTTCTGCCTTCTCATCTTGCCTCCAGACAGGAGCCACCCATTTGGTCTTGTGTATCTGCTTGGACTAAGAAGCACACTCTTCATGAGGATTATTTTATGTTTTATTGTCCAGTCTGATCTTTGTCTGAAGAGTGGGCTTTGGGAATGGTTTTAGTTCTGGCTTAACAGAGCATCCAGGGCCAGGCTTCGAGGGTTCCTCCAGTCTCAGTCAGACCATTAAGCCTGGCCTTTTTACATGAATTTGAGTTCTGCACCACACTTTCTTCCTGCTCCGTCAGGAACTCCATGTTGTGTTCCCTATCACGGCGGTCATTGGTGGTAGCCAGGCACTATCTAGTTCTTCTGGTCTCAGGCTGATGTAGTCTCTAGTTTATGTGGCCTCTTGAGCTAATATTTTCCTTGTGTCTTTGGTGTTCTTCATTCTCTTTTGCTGCAGGTGGGTTGGGATCAATTGATGCATCTTAGATGGCTGCTCGAAAGTTTTAAGACCCCAGACGCCACTCACCAAAGTGGAATGCAGAACATTTTCTTAATAAACTTTGTTATGCCAGTTGACCAAGACGTCCCCCAAAACCATGGGCCCTAGACTCCTGCCCCTGCTACTCTGTCCCTCGAAGTGTTTGATTGTGTTCAGGAAACTTCTTAGCTTTTGGTTTAGTTCAGTTGTGCTGACTTCCCCTGTATAATGTGTTCTTTCCCTTCACCTAAGATGGTTCTTATCTACTATCCAGTTAGTAAATTCCCCTCTCCCTCCCTCCCCACCCTCGTAACCATCAAAGAATGTTTTCTTCTGTGTTTAAACCATTTCTTGAGTTCTTATAATAGTGGTCTCATACAATATTTGTCCTTTTGCAACTGACTAATTTCACTCAGCATAATGCCTTCCTGAGTCATCCACGTTGTGAGATGTTTTGCAGATTCATCATTGTTGTTTATCGGTGCATATTCCATTGTGTGAATATACCATAATTTGTTTATCCATTCGTCCATTGATGGGCACCTGTGTTGTTTCCATCTTTTTTCTATTGTGAACAGTGCTGCAGTGAACATGGGTGTGCATATATCCATTCCTGTGATGGCTCTTATTTCTTTAGGATATATTCCAAGGAGTGAAATTGCTGGATCATATGGTACTTCTATTTCTAGCTTTTTAAGGAAGCACCAAATTGATTTCCAAAGTGGTTGTACCATTTACATTTCTACCAGCAGTGTATAAGCATTCTAGTCTCTCCACAACCTCTCCAACACTTATTATTTTGTGTTTTTTGGATTAGTGCTAGCCTTGTTGGGGTGAGATGGTATCTCATTGTACTTTTGATTTGCATTTCTCTAATGGCTAATGATTGTGAGCATTTCCTCATGTATCTGGTAGCCGCCTGAATGTCTCCTTTGCTGAAATGCCTGTTCATACCCTTTGCCCATTTTTTAACTGGGTTGTCTTTTTGTTATTGAGGTTTTGCAGTATCTTGTAGATTTTAGAGATTAGACCCTGATCAGATATATTGTAAACAAAAATTTTTTCCCAGTCTGTAGGTTGTCTTTTGACTCTTTTGGTGAAGTCTTTTGATGAGCATAAGTGTT
>NW_004447968.1:0-1755 GCF_000243295.1 Trichechus manatus latirostris
AAATCCTATGGGGCAGTTCTAGTCTGTCATATAGAGTAGTTTGAACCTAATCAAAGGACATGAAAGCAGAGATTCAAAAAGATACTTGTATACCAATGTCCATTACAACCTTGTTCACAATAGCCAAAAGGTGGTAACAGCTCAAGTGGCCATCAACAGATGAATGGATTAAAAAGGACACATCACATGAAAGAGAAATCTTGTTCATGCTTCAGCATGGATGAACCCTGAAAACATTATGCTAAGTGAAATCAGTGAGACACAATAGGACAAATATTATACAACAAACACGAAATAAGTAAAAGAGGCAAAAGCGCAGACCGAAGTCTCTTAGTGGGTACCAGGGACTCAGGGAGGAGGGAATGGGGAGTTATACCTTAAGGGGTGCTGAGCTTCTGTTTGGAATGATGAAAAGTTTTGGAAGCAGATGGTGGAGATGGTTGCACAACACTCTTAATGTATTTAATCTCACCGAACCATACACTTAAAAATGGCAAAAACAGCAAAATTTTATATATTTCACCACAGTATTTTTTTTTAAAGGAGCTACTGCCGTCTTCCTTCTAAATGCTTAGAGATTATTTTAAAGGTGCAGACCTCTAAGCACTCTTCTATGAGCTACTAAATCAAAAGCACAGGGGAGTAACCAGGACACTGGATGTTTGAAATGCTGGCCACAGGTTTTATGCACACTCAAATTCTGGAACCACCATCAACTCAGGGCAGATCATTTGAAGAAAGGGGAAGGTCAAAGTCCAGATGCCACACTATGAAGCTCTTCAGTTCTGAATCAACAAGGCCTCAATGATTTCCATAAAGAATGGAAGGGAAACTCAGTCTAGAAAGGCAGGAGCTCTCAAGACACTCACAATGGAAAATGCAAAGCCATCCAAGGGCAGGTCCTGAGTTCCACCTCACCCAGGCAGACCAAGTTCCTGTAGTTCATCACCATTATGCCCATTTACAAAGCCCTCTCAGCAGGACACAAGCAGACCACTCCTTCTGGGGAGAAATCCTTGTATATCAAAGGTAGCTAACATAAAACTCACATTTCTCCAAGGGTCCACAGTGCTGTGGTGACGGGGGTGAGGGTTGTTCTTATTTTCACACAATATGAGGAGAAGCAAGAGACATATAAATCAGTTTTGTTTGAAGTAAATGTATAGCTGAGTCCATATAAGATAATTGTCAGCAAATTATACATCCCTAATTTTAATCTATGATTAAAGCATCAGGACTGAAGTTTATTAGTTGCTACCACAGACTCAGGGGAAGAGAAAATGGGGAGTTATTGCTTAAGGAGTACTCAGGATATGAGATCCACTGTAGATGTTATATTTCTGTGGAGGATAAAAGAAATATACAAATGAAAAAACCATTCAACAAGTGGTTTTTTAGCCAAGTGATAAATATTATGTTCTATCCACCAAAAAACGTATAATTTTTCAGATGAACCAGAGAAACAGTCCATCCAATTATGGAAGACAAACGGTCAATAAGAGGCTTTAAAGAATGGTTAGGATCTAACCTTGTGATCATAACAGAAAGGATCTGTTCTCACTTGAGAGAAACAAAACTATGTCATGGACTCTAGCTTGCCTTGGGTCAAACATCTTAATAAATGGCAGAATGTAGGTGCTTGGGATCTAGAACTGAATCCAAAGAATCAAAAAGGCAAGTAAAATAGACACCACAGAAAGGACATTGGCTGAGGGTTTCCTAACTGAGAAAACGAAATAAATTAAAAACCAACAA
>NW_004447969.1:0-1721 GCF_000243295.1 Trichechus manatus latirostris
CCGCTGCGACAGATGGTGCCCATGTGAGGGCAGACCACCGTGTAGCTGCATAGGTGCCCTCGCACTCAATCCCTTTAGGTGGTGAGTATCGGACGTCTGTTTCAGGCTGTTTAAAGGCACAGCCCGAGAGCGGCGGGGTTTTTCCGTGGGCGGAATTTTCCCGAACGCTCTCAGATCAGGCTGCTTTAGCCCCAGAGCTAAATCCCAAGGGATTTCAGGCTTCAGGCCAGAAGCTTTCCTATCATTCTTTCCTTCATTTTCCTATTCCTCCTCACTATGGGGAATTCTCTTTCTCCTGAGCAGCGTCAACACAAAACTCAGTTGTTGGGATTGTTAAAGGCCTCCAAGCTTAAGGTGTCAGAAGAAGCCCTTACCCAACTTCTCCTTTTAGTTGAATCTGCCATTTCCCGACAGGTAGACAATCAACAAGGAGCTGAAGTTCTTTGTCTCCAGATTGCTTGTGAAAATGCTAATGCTGACTGTCAGGCTGTTTTAGCTCTCTTAAAGGCACAGAGTCTTAATCTAGCTGAAATGATTACAGCACGTCAAAATGTTCGCACAGAAACTCATAAGGCACAAGTATTAGCGGCAGCTCTCCGTCCATCCACTGCCACCTGTTTTGGGTGCGGTAAACCTGGACATTTTAAGAAAGACTGTCACAGTTTAAAAAACAAAAATGCCAACACTAAACTTCCAACCCGGAAGTGTCCCTGCTGTAGTAAAGGCTTTCATTTGGCTAATATATTCTGGGTTTCTCTATGCTACAGCCCTTTCTGGAAAATGTTCTACTCATGCCTGTCATCATTTCACCCAACCTGTTGCAACTATGGGATGTCCCCAAGCCCTTAAAACTGATAATGGGCCTGCATATACTTCTGCTAAATTTCAACAATTTTGTGCCACTTGGAATATTCTTCATACCACTGGCATTCCTTATAACCCTCAGGGGCAAGCCATAATTGAATGTGCCCATCATACTCTCAAACAGCTCTTAAAATAAACAAAAGGGGGGAGATGATGGGTCTAGAGTATGTGACCAGAATGAAAGACTTGCCAAAGCTCTCTTTAACTTTTTATCAGTTGCCAAAGATGGTCGTACTGCTGCAGAACGATATTTTATCCCCTCTGACACCTGACCTCGCCCACAGGTCCTCTATAAAGATCTTCAAAATCTCTCCGTCTGGCAAGGACCTGTAGAATTATTAACCTGGGGGCGAGGGTATGGGGCTGTTTTGTCTCCTACAGGTCCACTTTGGATTCCCGCTCCGGCTGCGGTGTGGCGCAGCTTGCACTCCATCCCTCCCGTGGCACTCCGAGCCCAGTCCCGGGTTGCTGCTGCCCAGGCTCGCCGGACCGGTCGCCTGGGGTGTCGCCACCCGGGACGGCCCCACCTGGAGGCTCTAGGCAGGCGAGAGCGGGATCTGCGATCCGGCCACGACTAGGGGTCCCGGACACGCCCCACGCTGTGGCTCCCCCAACGCGCCAGCACACTCTGCCCTGTACCTCCGCCCCTTCCCTTCTCTGAACTGCTGCCACCACCCCTTCAGTGGCCGCCATCTGACCCGACTCCAGAGCTACAACTGACACCGGCACCCCTTCCCCCGGGGATGAACACTGAAGTGCCGCCATCCGACCCGAAATCACCCCTTCCCCCAAGGATGGACACTGAACAACAGAGATCTGCAATACCGGTAACATGGGGAGGTCTGAAAGCCCTCTCC
>NW_004447970.1:0-1779 GCF_000243295.1 Trichechus manatus latirostris
CTGCTTTCCAGTCTTTTGGGTGTATACCTAGGAGCGGAATTGCTGAGTCGTATGGTAGTTCTATTTTTAGCTTTTTGAGGAATCGCCACACTGTTTTCCACCACGGCTGTGCTATTTTGCATTCGCACCAGCAATGGATAAGGGTTCCAGTTTCCCCACATCCTTACCAACATTTGTCATTTTATGCTTTATTTTATTTTATTTTATTTTTTATTTTAGCCATCCATTGGGAGTGAAATGGTATCTCACTGTGGTTTTGATTTGCATTTCTCTAATAGCTAATGATGTTGAGCATCTTCTTATGTGTTTGGTGGCCATTTGAATGTCCCCTTCGGTGAAAATGTCTATCCAAGTCCCTTGCCCATTTTATGATTAGGTTATTTATGTTATTGTTGTTAAATTCTCAAAGTTTTATAAGTATTTTGATTATTAGATTCTTATCAGATATATGATTTCTGAAGATATTCCCCAGTCAGTAGCTTGTCTTTTTACTTTTTTGGTAATATCTATTGATGAATGAAAGTTTTTAACTTTTATGAGGTCCCATTTATTTATTTTGTGTTTTGCTGTTTGTGCTTTCGTTATTATATTAGATCATCCATTGTTAAAAGCTAGACCTGATAGTGTTGCCCATGCATAGTCTTCTAAGAATTTTATGGTTTTAGTTTGCACACTTAGGTCCTTAATCCATTTTGAATTTGTTTTTGTGTATGGTGTGAGGCATGGATCCTGTTTCATTTTTCTGCATGTGGAAATCCAGTTTTCTAAGCACCATTTATTGAAGAGACTCTTCTTTCCCTGGAGCCCTGATGGTGTAGTGATTAAGAGCTCAGCTACTAACCAAAAGGTTGGCAGTTAAATCCACCATCCGTTCCTTAGAAACCATACGGGGCAGTTCTACTTTGTCCTATAGGATCACTGTGAGTCAGAATCAACTCTGTGGTAACGGTTTTTTCTTTTCCGAATGAATGGACTTAGCACCTGTGATTGTTAAAGTTATGTGTCAGCTTGGCTGGGCCATGATGCTCAGTGGTTTGGCAGTTATGATGTAGTTTGGCAGTCATATGATGATGTGATCACTTCCATGATGAGATCTGATATAATGTGATCACCTCCATGATGGGATCTGCTGTGAGTAGCCAATCAGTTGAAAGAGAGTTTTATTGGGGGTGTGGCCTGCATCAAATATATGAGTGGACTTTCTGGCAAGACTCAGGGGCTTTTGCTCACTCTTGACCTGTAGCTGGCTCCTGTTCGTCTGACCTCCAGTTCCTGGGACTTGAGCTAGCAGCTTACCTGCCATTGCTTGGGATTCATCGATCTTTGCAGCCTGTGAGCAAGAGCCCTGCTGTCTGACTGGGTTCGCCAGCTCCTGTGGCTACGTGAATCAGGAGAAGCCTTCAGCCTGACCCACATTCCAGCCTCTACAACTGTGTGAGCCATTTCCTTGGTACAAATCTCTCTGTGTATATATTTATATGCTTTACTGGTTTTGCATCTCTAGAGAACCAAGCCTAAGACAGCACCCTTGTAAAAAATCAGTCAACCATAGATGTGGGGTTTTATTTCTGGGCTCTCAATTCTATTCCATTGGTCTATGCATCTGTTGCTATACCAGCACCAGGCTGTTTTGATTACTGTAGCTGTATAACCAAAAAAAAACCAAACCTGTTGCCCTCAAGTTGATTCTGACTCATAGCGACCCTATAGGACAGAGTAGAACTGCCCCATAGAGTTTCCAAAGAGTGCCTGGTGGATTTGAACTGCTGATCCTTTGAT
>NW_004447971.1:0-1719 GCF_000243295.1 Trichechus manatus latirostris
TATTTTGACATCATTCCACTCAGTTTTCTTTCTGTATTGGCATCGAGTATGCTAGAAATGTTGACGTTGGCTACAGAATAGCAGTTGTACTACATGGCTTAAGTAAACTTCATAACTCAGAGCTGCCTCTCAGTTCGTGACGGGACAGCTGAAGAAGTACCAACAGAACAGAATTCTCTTCTGAGAGGCACAGGATTTTAATTCAATGCTCTGGAAATTCTAAAGGTATTTTCAAATAAAAAAGAGCAGGCTTTCAACAAAAAATAGCTCATTAAGAATTCAGACTCTGTAACAGCTCAGCTGGGGTACTATAAAGAAGTTACTTTAGAATCACTTCAGAAGTCCACCTTCCAGATAAATAAAGCACAACTTTCCTGTAGCTTCTTTGCATATGCATTTATTAAGCACTCCAGGATATGATTTCCATTATTATTTGTCTTAGAAAACAAAGCAAATACTAATTAACTCTAAATGTCATTACACTCCTGGCAAAGAACTGGCTTTATAAACCAAAAAATCTTTAAGGGAGTCGATTTCGAAGATTCAAAGAAAACGATAAAAAAGATAAAAGGAGACTCTCTGATGCATGAGTTGCAAGAGGAGAACAGACATAACCCAAGCTTCCCAGGCCGAGTGGGGGTATCTACAATCTCGGTTATATTCAGATCTACGTGATTTTGTTTGAGCTTTGTCTTTGTTTAATGTTGGCATGGCCAATTTTTATAGATTTATGTAAATATTGAAATAAATGGAGCTATTTTAAAACAGGCACAAAGGAAGATATCTATAAAGGGTTTTTAGATAGCGGGCAAGTCAGTGGCAAGAGATTCAGAGTTTGGTCCTGGCATGAAACTCATTGTTACAGCTAAATTTTCTTTAAATATTGCATTGCAAATTTAAATGCATTTAAATTGTGTAATGTAAAGTGACGGAAGAGACAGGTAATACAGGTGCTGCGGGGTAGAGTCCTGGTACTGGCTTTAAGATTCTTGAATTTAGTTCCAGTTTGGTCACGAATCATGGCGGTATCGCTGGAGATGTTGGTGACTTGGTCCACTTTCTAAAAAGGCACTATATACTGACCTAGCCAGAGGGCATTAACAAGGAGTTTTAGAACAACTGTGGATCCCAAAAGGACAGAGATGTTATGTTCCTTTGATATTTCTGAGTTGAGAAGTTTATAAGCATGTTTACATATTTTATTTGTTTCATTCCAAGAATAACCAATAAATAATGTATAACCATTAATAAAAATGGAAAGAAAGTTTGTTAAACTTGTCATTTGGTCATGGAGGATTAACTATTTGATGATTTGGTCACAGGACAATTAATATCGAATATCAAAATATGTGACTTGGTGAGTACACTCAAGAATGTCATAACCTGGGTTTGTTTATTTTTTTCCTAAATTCAGCTCAGTAAGTTTGTTTATTCCTCATTAGACTTAAAGATGAACTTTTGTTTTGATGAGGAAGAACATTTTACAGAGATGTTTCTAGCTTATAAGATCCCCTGAAATGAAAGGTTTAAAAGAATTTTCATAAAGTTGATGAAGTATTGAAAAACAGAAAGGGATTATGTATTTTGGTCCCCTTAGTGGTTGAGATCATATAAAAAAATAAATTCATAAACTGAAAAGCAGCTTTCTGGCCCTGTTTTTCTGAGTGAATACAAACTGAGTGTGAATTGTAGCAATCAAATTTAATATTATCCAATTAT
>NW_004447972.1:0-1778 GCF_000243295.1 Trichechus manatus latirostris
AAAAAAAAAAAGTTATCTCTGTGAGATCAAATTGACAACAGCAACTCAAAGGGGTTGTTGGGAAGCCTAGGGGACAGTGAGTTGAAGATAATGGTGATGGAATAATTTGGAAAAGGATTGTGAGAATAGCAGCACAACTGGAAGAATGTAATTGATGTCACTGAATTGTACACGTAGAATCTTTCAAAATGGTATAACTTTGGCCATGTATATTTTCACCAAAATAAAGGTCCTCAAGGTTGAGAAGGGAGAGTGTTGACATGTCATTGGGTTGTTAACTAATGTCATAAAACAATATGTGTACTGATTGTTTAATGAGAAACTGTTTTTTCTGTAAACCTTCATCTAAAGTACAATAAAAAAGTTTAAAAAAAATAGATTTGACACATTGTACCGAAGACCAGAAGAGTTGTGGAATGACATAAAGGATGTTATACATGAAGAAAGCAAAAGATCATGAAAAAGACAGAAAAGAAAGAAAAGACCAAAATGGATATCAGAAGAGACTCTGAAACTTGCTCTTGAACTTGCAGCAGCTAATACTAAATGATGAAGTAAAAGAGCTGAAGAGAAGACTATGAAAATGCACCTCAAGGAAACAAAGTAATCAGGTAGCTAACAGACAAATGATGAAATGCTCACGATCATTAGCCATTAGAAAAAAGCAAATCAAAACTACAATGAGATACCATCTCACCCCAACTAGACTAGCATTAATCCAAAAAACACAAAATAATAAATGCTGGAGAGGTTGTGGAGACTGGAACACTTACACACCACTGGTGGTAATGTAAGATGGTACAACCACTTTGGAAATCAATTTGGTGCTTCCTTAAAAAGCTAGAAATAGAAGTACCATATGATCTAACAATCCCACTGCTTGGAATACATCCTAGAGAAATACGAGCTGTCACATGAATAGATATATGCTGTCTTAGGCTGGGTTCTCTAGAGAAGCAAAACCAGTAAAGTGTATAAATATATACAGAGAGAGATTATATCAAGGAAACAGCTCACGTGATTGTAGAGGCTAGAATGTCCCAAGTCCGTGGATCAGGATAGAGGCGTCTCCCAAGTCACACAGTTTCAGAAGCTGCCAAGCCCAAGATCGGCAGGTCGGAGAGCAGGGCTCCTGCTCACAGGCTGTGCAGATCAAGGAATCCCAGGTTTGGCAGATAACCTGACAGCTCAACTCCCAAGAATGGGAGATGAGATGACAGGAAGCAGCTGTAGGATCCAGAGAGACCAAAAAAGAAAGAACATCTGCTTACACACAGATGCAGGCCACATCTCCAAGGAGACTTCCTTTCATCTGATTGGCTACTCACAGTATATTCAATCATAGGAGTGATTACATTAAAACACTGAGAATCATGGCCCAGCCAAGTTGACACACAATCTTAACCATCACATATGCACACCCATGTTCATTGCAGCACTGTTCACAATATCAAAGAGATGGAAACAACCTAGGTGCCCATCAATGGATGACTGGATAAACATATTATGGTATATCCACACATTGGAATACCATGCAACGATAAAGAACAGGGATGAAGTCGTGAAACATCTTATAACATGGAGGAATCTGGAGGGTATTATGCTGAGTGAATTTAGTCAGTCACAGAAGGACAAATACTGTATAAGACTACTATTATAAGAACTCAAGAAAAGGTTTAAACACAGAATAAAACATTCTTTGATGGTTGTGAGGGTTGGGAAGGAGGGAGAAGGTTATTCACTAACTAGATAGCAAACAAGAATTATCTTAGGTGAAG
>NW_004447973.1:0-1777 GCF_000243295.1 Trichechus manatus latirostris
TCTAGATTTCACAGATGAAGAGGAATTTTTGGATTTTGGTCTTGGAGTTAAGACTTTTGCTATTATATGATAGGGTGAAAATGTTTTCCATGTTGCAAGGATGCAATTTTTTGGTGGCCAAAGGGTGGAATATCATGGATTGAATTATGTCCCCCAAAAAATGTGTGTAGCAATTTGGCTGGGCCATGATTCCTGGTATTGTGTGATTTTCTTATATGTTGTAAATCCTTCCTCTATGATGTTCATAAGGGAGGATGGGTGGCAGTTGTGTTAGTAAGGCAGGACTCAATCTACAAGATTGGATTGTGTCCTGAGGCAATCTCTTGAGATATTAAAGAGAGAAGTGAGCAGAGACACGGTGGGACCTCATAGCACCAAGAAAGCAGTGCCAGGAGCAGAGCGTGTCCTTTGGACCCAGGGTCCCCGGGCGGAGAAACTCCTAGTCCAGGGAAATATTGATGAGAAGGCCGACAGAGAAAGTCTTCCCCTGGAGCTGGCTCCCTGAATTTTTACTTTTAGCCTGCTTTAATGTGAAGAAATAAGTTTCTCTTTGTTAAAGCCATCCACTTTTGGTATTTCTTTTGTAGCAGCACTAGATGACTAAGACAATGGGCAAAGGATATGAACAGGCACTTCACCAAAGAAGACATTCAGGTGGCTAACAGACACCTGAAGAAATGCTCACGATCATTAGCCATCAGAGAAATGCAAATCAAAACTACAATGAGATACCATCTCACCCCAAGAAGGCTAGCATCAATCCAAAAAACATCAAATAAATGTTGGAGAGATTGGAACACTTATACACTGTTGGTGGGAATGTAAAATGGTTCAACCACTTTGGAATTCGATTCAGCGCCTTAAAAAGCTAGAAATAGAAGTACCATAGGATCCAGCAATCCCACTCCTTGGAATATATCCTAGAGAAATAAGAGCTGTCACAAGAATAGATGTATGCACACCCATGTTCATTGCAGCACTGTTCACGATAGCAAAAAGATGGAAAAAACCTAGGTGCCAATCAAGGGATGAATGGATAAACAAATTATGGTATATTCTCACAATGGAATCCTACCCAATGATAAAGAACAACGATGAATCCGTGCAACATCTTATAACATAGAGGAATCTGAAGGCATTATACTGAGTGAATTTAGTCAGTCACAAAAGGACAAATATTGTAGAAGACCACTATAAGAACTCAAGAAAAGGTTTAAACACAGAAGAAAACATTCTTTGATGTTTACGATGGTGGGGAGGGAGGGAGAGGGTTATTCACTAACTAGATAGACAAGAATTATCTTAGGTGAAGTGAAGGACAGCACACACTATAGGGAAATTTAGCACAACTGGACTAAACCAAAGCTAAGAAGTTTCCTGACTACAACCAAACACTTCAAGGGACAGAGTAACAGGGGCGGGGGTCTGGGGACCGTGCTTTCAGGGGACATCTAGGTCAATTGGCATAAGAAAGTTTATTAAAAAAATGTTCTGCATCCTACTTTGGCGAGTGGTGTCTGGGGTCTTAAAAGCTAGCGAGCGGCCATCTAAGATGCATCAATTGGTCCCAACCACCTGGGGTAAAGGAGAATGAAGAACACCAAAGTCACAAGGAAAGTATTAGCCCAAGAGACAGAAAGGGCCACATAAACAAGAGACTGCATCAGCCTGAGACCAGAAGAACTAGATGGTGCCCAACTACCATCAATGACCGCCCTGACAGGGAACACAATAGAGAGTCCCTGATGGAGCAGGAGAAAAGTGGGGTGCAAAACTC
>NW_004447974.1:0-1777 GCF_000243295.1 Trichechus manatus latirostris
ATCCATATTCACAGCCTGTGAGCAAGAGCCTTGCTTTCCAAACTGCTGATCTTGGGTTTGCCAGCCCTGCGGCTATGTCATTCGGGAGAAGCCTCTATCCTAATTCATGGACTTCAGCCATCTGTACCTTTACGATCGCCTGAGCCATTTCTTTGATTAAAAAAAAACTCTCTCTATAAATATTTATATGCTTTACTGGTTTTGCTTCTCTAGAGAACCCAGCCTAAGACAGGGCCTCTTCCAAGTGTTCCCTAACTTGGGTATCTCTCTTGGGACTCTCCATTAGGGTTCTCCTTACATCTTACACTTACTCTCCTATCCTCCCTAAATAATTCTTTATGTTAAATGGCCCCTGTTTAAAACACTCTGTCATTTCTTCCTCCGGAATGTACCAATACTGATACTTGGATGATTTTATTTTCTCCCTCATGTTGATCTATATTTTCTGATTTTTCTGCAAAGAACTTATATTACTTGTGTGATGCATTTAAAGCTCCATTCAAACATCACCTTCTCCCTGAAAACTTTCCTAATTTCCCAAGCTTGTTTCACTGTTTCATTCTTTGCATTGACTTTTAATGTGCTTTGATTAGAGAGCCTAATAATAAAAATATAATACAAATAGTAACAATGTCTCCTCACCACGGAACATGTTTTCATGTGTCAGGCACTGTGCTAAGTGTTTTACAAATATTAACTTGTGTAATCTTCACAACTTGGAAGATAGGTACCTGGCCAACTAACTGCAAGAGATCCATATGCATGCCAGTCCATAGAAAGGTGATCCAACACTATGTGAATTATTGAACAACATCACATGCAAATAAAATTTTGCTGAAGATAATTCAAAAACAATTGCATCAGTGCAGCGATAAGGATTGCCAGTTCGAAAGTACCAACCACTCCACCAGAAAAAGATGTGGCAGTCTACTTCCATAAAGATTACAGTCTTGGAAACCCTGTTCTACTCTGTTCTATAGGTTGGCTTTGAGTTGGAATGGAATCGGCTCTACAGCAACAGGTTATTCCAGAATTGTGAGCGCATGAATTTCTGCTGCTTTAAGCCTTAAACTATGTGGTGATATGTTACAGCAGCCACAGGAAATCAATACAAGATTCGTGGGCTTCTGTATCTACCCTTCTCTACTGAGGCTCCATCATACCTAGCTGGCTTGGCATGGACCACCACCATGCCATCACACCCCAATCACTCCTCCCTCTTTCTTCTTGCAAAAAAATTCAGAATAAATCAATCTTCCCCCTTCTCCTTGTCTGCCATTTAGATTCTGTAGGATCTCACATCACTGAGTTGTGAGGGTTCAGTTAATCCCAGAAAGTATGTATCAAAATGACAAGGGTGATAGTAAGTGCCCAAGAAATGGAAGCTTTAATACCATCAAAATCATCAGTGAGAGAAACTAAAACCCACTTTTTCAGACAACAGCATTTGCATGTTTATGGAAACGCCCATGCTATGTTCATCATTTCATCCAAGGGTCCAGCACAGGCAGACCAGAATTCATGAAGGACAAGGCCAACTCCATGGGAAAGAGGATCCAGTGGGCCCAAGGTAGGTCAGTGTGGGCCAGCAAATACAGCTGCCAACACTTGAGGGTCACCTCTGAGAGGACAGGTACCACTCCTGCACTCAGGCCTGATGTGCAGGCTGCCCAATACCATCTCCTCCTTCACCCACCACTACTCCAAACAGCTCTTAGACCTAGCTGGGATGACAGCAGACCAGGAACACAGGTTCTAGCACAGGCCTCAAAGCCTG
>NW_004447975.1:0-1775 GCF_000243295.1 Trichechus manatus latirostris
GACTCTCCTCCTTTCTGTTGACCTGATGTTACCCCCTCATACTAAAGCCTCATCTCCCTGTGACCACTGAGTAGGAAGTGAGGAGGCATCTTATCCTGCCTTCCCTGCCCAAAGTCTCCCAAGGGTGACAGCAGGACAAGGCTCTGTGGAGATCAGTCTGTTCTGGAGTAGGTGTTCTCATCAGTCTCATATAAGCTCCTTCCACTGACTACTGGCAGGGCCTGGGATAGCACCTTCAATTGACCTGATGTCACATTCTCAGATGAAAACTTTTACCACTTTGAGTTTATTGAGGAGGAAGTGAGGGGACATCTCAGCCAGACAGCCCTGTCCAGGGCCTCCAAGGTATGACATCAGAGGCAGAGCAAGGTTATGTTGGGCCCCCATTCTTCTGGGATGGGTGATTACCTCAGCTTTCACTCCGAGTCTTTACCTTGGCTACTTGCCGGGACACAGACCTCACCCTTCTCTTACCTAATGATGCCCCTGCCAGAATATTCTGGGATGGGTGGACCCCTCAGATATCTCTCAGGGTCCTTACCTTGATCTTGGCAGGCCTTAGGACTTTTTCCTCTGCTGACCTGATGTTATTTAGGTCTCACATATCAAGACCCTCTCCTCAATAAAACCCTCAAAAAGAAGAGGGGGAGTACCTCATCAGGTGATCCCTGCCTGTGACTCCTTAGATGACAACAGGAGTGGGACTCTGTTGGGTACCCTCTGTCTTGGGGTGGATAATGACCTCGGTCTTAACTCTGGGTCGTTGCCTAACCTCTAAGTACTGCCTGTGCACCCTCCCCTATGTTGATTTGAGACTGTTCCCCTTAGACCACTATCCTCACTTCACTAAGACCCCGAAGATGAGGGGAGCATATGGGAATTTTGGCCACTCCTGCCTTGGGATACCAAGGGGTGAATTCAAGGACCAGGTGAGGCTCATGGGGTCCCAACCGTACTGAGGTTGGTGTCCACTTAAGTCTTCCTTCAGAGCCTGCATCATGGTTCCTGACTCTGTGTGAGACTCATTCCCTCTGCTCATCTGGTATTGCTTCCTCAAACTAAAAACTCCCATTCCTGTGATCACCGAGGGCGAAGTGAGAGTGCACTTCATCCAGACATCCATATCGAGGGCTACCCAGGAGTGACAGAAGACTTGGGGTTTTGTGGGGCCACCTCTATTCTGGGATGAGTGATCCCCTCAATCCTCATTCAAGGTCCTTTCTTAGACTCCTGGAAGGATCTGGGACTCCTCCTTTTGCTGAACTGACTTTGCTCCCTCAGACCAAGGCTCACATTTCCCTGAGATCACAAGGGATGAGGTGAAGTTGTGTTACATGGGGGCTTGCCAGGGTTGACCACAGGGGAAGGACTGAACTCTGTTGAGTCCCTTCAATTTTGAAGTCGGTGGTCCCCAGAGTCCTCATTTAGTTTCCTTAACTTGACTCCTGACAGGGTCTGGGATGCCTCCCTCTGCTGACCTGAGGTTGCCCACTCACAGTAAAGCCTCAATTCCCTATAACCACAAAGGAGAAGTGGAGAGGGCATTTCATCTGGCTATCTCTGCTTGGGGTCTCCCAGGGCAGCCCATGGTCTGTGGAACCACACTTTTTCCCTCTGAAGTATCTCAGAGACATTACCTTGACACCGACCAGGGCCTGAGACTCCTTTGTCTGCTGACCTGAAGTCACCTACTTAAAACAAAGCTTTCACCTTCCTGAGACCCTGAGGAGGAAGACGGGTCACCTCAGTCTGATAACCCTTCCCTGGGCCTCCCA
>NW_004447976.1:0-1775 GCF_000243295.1 Trichechus manatus latirostris
GTCACTAGTAACTGTCACCTAAATGGTATTGCTAGCCCCTATGCAAACAGAGGCATCCCTGGGTGGTGCAAATGGTTAGAACATTTGGCTACTAACTGAAAGGTTGTTGGTCGAGTCCACCTGTTGGCACTTTGGAAGAAAGGCCTAGCAATCTACTTCTGGAAAAAAAAAAAAAAAAAAACAGTCCTGGCAAACTCCATGGGGCACAGTTCTACTCTGACACGCTTGGGTTCACCATGAGTTGGAATTGATTCAATGACAACTAGTTTGTTTTTTTTTTTGGTTATACAAAGAGAAATGATTATTTGGAAGATTGGAAATGTGTATTTTATAGATCATGGTGATAGAACAAGTTTGAAGACTTGTTCAGGTTTGCATCTCAGGTTTAGAGGGCAGAGCTCATTCAGTTGTAGAATTCTCGACTTCCATGCTGGAGACGTGAGCTCGATTCCTGGCCAACACGCCTGGCAGAATCATGGAGATCAAGTGCATCCTGTCTGTCAGTGCAGGCTTGCGTGTTGGTATGATGCTAAACAGGCTTCAGCAGAGTTTCCAGGCTAAGACAAAGTAGGAAGAGAGGCCTGACAAGCTACTTCTGAAAATCAGCCATTGAAATTCGTATGGATCACAATGGTCCAATCTCGTTGGGAACTGACTTGATTGCAGTTTACAAGAACCACCTCAGGCTTAATCCTCAACTTCTAACTCTTTTTGAAAGATGGATCCTGCAAACTTCTCATTTTTTAGCATACAGATTAAAATGATTAGACATAAATGAATCCAAGTTGGTTTATCAGAGTCCTTCTCAAACTTTACTATTCCGACGGCATAGAAGGGAGAGTTTGTTAAGGTCTAGATTAAGATTCAGTTTTGGATGGAACCCCAGATTCTGTATTTCTAACAAGTTTCCACTGCTGCTGGTGGTTCATGAACCACACGTGGAATGTCAAGGTGTGTATTAGACTGACAGGGGAGGGTTTTCGTCACGAATACAGTACCATGTGAGATTCAGTTGTTGCTTTATTTGACAGTACGTCAGAGTTCTCCCCTGAAAATGGTTCAAAACTTATCACTTTGAAAAAAAATACATGATAGGTATTGTAAGATGATTTGAACAGCAAGGACTCACTGTGAATATGTGCTTAATAAATATGTATTGATTGATTAGTTGATTGATTTCTGGAAAGTGGATCTTCAGAGATGTATGACAAAGATCTTCTAGTGACATGAAATGATACATCCCTAATCAGGGGATCTAGAATTCTGTGCATTTGGAGACAAGACAAAGTTAATAGTGTCAGAAACAGTGAGGAAGCATGGTTAATTGGAGACTAGCAACACAGCTCCTTTGTAAATAAATTGCTACTCCTTTGGGGTAAGCAATTGACTTATGGAATGGTAAAGAAGGTCTCTTTAGGATCGCTAGGAGTTAGAATCAACTTGACGGCCAGAGGTCTTACATTTTGTTTTGATAAGGAAGGTCTCCACCCCTCGTCTATCAGTTTGTCCTACTGTGGTGGCGTGCATGTTGCTATGATGCTGGAGCTATGCGGTCAGTATAGCCAATACCAGCAGAGTCACTTACGGTGGAAAGGCTTCAGCACAGCTTCCAGACTAAGTCAGACTAGGAAGAAAGGCCTAGTGATGTCCTCTGAAAATTAGCCAGTGAAAACTCTATGGGTCACAACAGAATATTGCTCCAAATAGTGGTGGCAGATGAGCCCCCTAGGTTGGAAGTCACTACACCATAGCCATAATGATGGACTGAAGCATGC
>NW_004447977.1:0-1693 GCF_000243295.1 Trichechus manatus latirostris
TTTTTTCTGAGGCATCTCTGGGTGGACTCAAACTGCTAACCTTCTGGTTAGTAGTCCAGTACTTAACCATTTGTGCCACCCAAGGACTCCATATCTCAATTTAAAAAAAAAAAAAAACCAAAAAATACCATTGCTGTCAAGCTGATTCTGACTCACAGCAACCCTATAGGACAAAGTAGAATTGCCCCATAGGATTTCCAAGGAGCGGCTGATGGATTTGAACTGCCCAACTTTTGGTTAGCAGCTGAGCTCTTACGCACCATAAAGGTATTTAAAAAAAATAATAATTTGAGCATATTTGTGTTATAGTACTACATATTTCAGTTGGTAATAAGAACATTTTCAGGTCAAATTCACACATCTTTAGCCCTTTTTATCATAAGCAAATTACTGAGAAAGAAAATTTTCAGTGTATCAAATAAATAATAGTGTGACAACCACACTGGAATAGTATATTGAAGATTAGGAAATTTAGCATCAAAGATCAAATTTCGCCTTTGAAGTGCTACTATGAACTATACATGACAATTTCTGTTTCTTCTCAGGACTATTCAAACCTCATGCTTTCTATAGGCACAGATTTTTGGAAAACCTATCAAAGGTCAGAGTTATTAGACATTTCCACAACAAGTTCCCATCCATGATTGTCTTGAATTACTTTTTGTATCTCAAAAAAAATTATACCTTTCATGTGAAATTTAATAATCATTTCATCTCAGAAACAATGTCAAATTTTATTGTTTCCTGCTATATTCTCATAACATTATCATCCATGATTTTTTATATATGAAAAAAAGTTTTTTTTTTTGAAGTAAAATTTACAGTGAAATACATAGATATTATGTATCGCTAGAGAAGGATATCATGCTTGGTAAAGTGAATGGTCAGCAGAAAAGAGGGGGACTCAGTGAGACAGACTGACACAGGGGCTGCAACAATGGGCTCAAAAATACCAACAATTGTGAGGATGGCACAGAACTCGGCAGCGTTTAGTTCTGTTGTACGTGGGGTCACTACGAGTCAGAATCAACTCAATGAAACTTAACAACACAGGCAACATGGCACATATATGATTGTAATTCTGATGAGGTCCAGTTTATAAAATTTTTTTTTTTATTAGTGTTTGCTGAAATTTCTAAGAACTCTTTTCCTTCTCCAAGATTCTGAATATATTCTACAATTCCATCTAGAAGTTTTATATATATTACAGTTTTGGTCTATAATTTATCTAAAAGCCATTTTTATTATGGTGTGAAGCAGAAAGTCAAAGTTCGTTCTTTTCTTTACATGTTTCCAATTGTTCCACCACCATTTGTTAAAAACATTTTCCTTTTCTGTCAAATTGCCTTGATGCTTTTGTTGAAAAATAATTAATGTTATACATGGGCGTCTATTTCTCAAATAAAATCTGCTGTGTTGATCTACATATCTCTTCTTATAATACCACATTGTCTTTATTATTCTGGCTTTATGATAACACTTGAAATCAGATACGGTAATTCCACTAATATTGTTCCTTTTCTGGATGATTTTGGCCATTCAAGGCTGTTATTTCCATATAATTTTAGAATTCGCTTGTAGACCTCTGTTCTTTAAAAAGCCCATTAGGAATTGGATTGAGATTGTATTGTATTAGAGAGATTTAATTTGATATATTTTCTAAGAATATATCTATATATGTTCATAGGGACAT
>NW_004447978.1:0-1774 GCF_000243295.1 Trichechus manatus latirostris
AACAACATCTCTATCTGCCATAGACACTTCAAGCACCATTGGATTAGCCAGATCATATGGCCCAAGTGGCAGAGCGGCTTGCACAGCAGCCTGAACCGGTTGTAGAGCTTTCTCTTGTTCTGGGCCCCACTCAAAACCAGCAGCTTTTCGAGTCACTTGATAAATAGGCCAGAGTAACACACCCAGATGAGGAATATGTTGCCTCCAAAATCCAAAGAGGCTCACTAGGCATTGCACCTCCTTTTTAGTTGTGGAAGCAGCCAGATGCAATAACTTATCTTTCACTTTAGAAGGAATATCTCGACATGCTCCACACCACTGGACCCCCAGAAATTTCAATGAGGTGGAAGGTACCTGAATTTTTGTGGGATTAATTTCCCACCCTCTAGCACGCAAATGTTTCACCAATAAGTCCAGAGTCACTGACACCTCTTCCTTACTAGGTCCAGTCAGCATAATGTCATCAATGTAATGGACCAGCACGATGTCTTGTGGAAAGGAAAGGTGATCAAGGTACCTGCGGACTAAATTATGACACAAGGCTGGAGAATTGATATAGCCCTGAGGTAGGCAAGTGAAGGTGTATTTCTGGCCTTGCCAGCTGAAAGCAAACTGCTTCTGGTGGTCCTTTGAAACAGGTATGGAGAAAAAGGCATTAGCCAGATCAATAGCTGCGTACCAAGCACCAGGAGATGTATTAATTTGCTCAAGCAATGAAACTACATCTGGAACAGCAGCTGCAATCAGAGTCACCACTTGGTTGTTTTGGATAATCTACTGTCATTCTCCAAGATCCATCTGTTTTTTGCACAGGTAAAATAGGTGAGTTGAATGAGGATGTGGTAGGAATCACCACCCCTGCATCCTTCAATGCCTTAATGGTGGCAGTAATCTCCACAATCCCTCCAGGAACGTGGTATTGCTTTTGGTTTACTATTTTCCTAGGTAGGGGCAGTTCTAACGGCTTCCACTTGACTTTCCCTACCATAAATAGCCCTTACTCCATTTGTCAGGAATCCAACGTGGGGATTCTGCCAGTGGCTGAGTGTATCTATTCCAACTATGCATTCTGGAACTGGGGAAATCACTACAGGATGAGTTCGGGGACCCAATGGACCTACTGTGAGACAGACATGAGCCAAGACTCCATTAATAACCTGACCTCCATATGTCCCCACTCTGACTGGTGGGCCACAATGACATTTTGGGTCTCCTGGAATTAGTGTCAGTTCAGAGCCCGTATCCAGTAATCCCGAAAAAGTCTGATTATTTCCTTTTCCCCAGTGAACAGTCACTCTCGTAAAAGGCTGTAGATCCGTCTGGGGAAGGCTAGAAGAAAGATTAACAGTAAAAATCTTTGGCATTGTATTGGAGTCCTTCCTCAAGAGGACCTGGCCTCCCCTTCATTCAAGAGGTTGTGGGTCTTGAAAATCGCTCAAGTCTGGGAATTGATTGAGGGACCGTGATTCTCTATTGTGGTAGTTCGAGTTAGACTGCTGTTCACCTGACCTAGAATTCATCCGTTTGTACAGATCAAGTAAATACTCAGTAGATTTCCCATCTATTTCACTCCTAGGGACACCATGACTAAGTAGCCAACACTATAAATCCATATGAGTCAGACTATTTTGATTACTGCCTTGACTCCACTGTCCATTACTATAACCATGCCCACCTTGTCTTTGTCGACTGAGTGCCGCCATTTGGCCCTACTATCATGGGGTCCAATCAGCCTCACTGTAGTTAGGTGTCTTAATTCAGTTAGGGCAGTTCC
>NW_004447979.1:0-1762 GCF_000243295.1 Trichechus manatus latirostris
ATCTACAAAGGAGAGTCAATAAGAATAAGCTCGGACTACTCACCAGAAACCATGCAGGCAAGAAGGCAATGGGATGACATATATAAAGCCTTGAAGAAAAAAACTGTAAGCCAAGAATTATTTACCCAGCAAAACTGTCTCTCAAATACGACAGCAAAATTAGGGCATTTCCAGATAAACAGAAGTTTAGAGAATTGGCAAAAACAACCAAAATTACAAGAAATATTAAAGGGAGTCTGCCAGTTAGAAAATCAGTAACATCAGATAACAACCCAAGACTAGAACACAGGACAGGGCAACCAGATATCAATCCAGGTAGGGAAGTCACAAAAGTAAATCAAACTTAAAATACTGGAAGTAGGGAAACAGACGTCAATATGTAAAAGATGACAACATTAAAACAAAAAGGAGGGACTTAAAAAAATGTAGACATAGATTTTTCATATGGAGAGGAAGTCAAACTGATATACAGAAATAAAAGACTGGCATAAACTTTGAAAAACAGGGGTAAATATTAAGGTAACCACAAAGGAAAGTAACAATCCTACAAGTCAAAATAAAAAACTAGAAAAATATAAAGATTCAGCAAACACAAAATCAACAACAATGAAAAAGATGAAAAGAAAATACATGAAGAAAAACGACTCGGCACAGAAAATTAAGGGGAACAAAGAAACTGAACAACACACAAAAAAAGACATCAAAATGGCAGCGCTAAACTCACACCTATCAAAAATTAAGGTGAATGTAAACGGACTAAATGCACCAATAAAGAGACAGAGAGTGGCAGATTGGATAAAAAAACACGATCCGTCTACATGCTGCCTACAAGAGACACACCTTAGACTTAAAGACACGAACAAACTAAAACTCAAAGAATAGAAAAAAAATATATCAAGTAAACAACACTCAAAAAAGAGCAGGAGCAGCAATATTAACCTCTGACAAAACAGACTTTAAAGTAAAATCCACCACAAAGGATAAGGACACTATATAATGATTAAAGGGTCAATACACCAGGAAGACATAACTGTAATAAACATTTACACACCCAAAGATAGGGCTCCAAAATACATAAAACGTATTCTAACAGCACTAAAAAGAGAGATAGACAGCTCCACAATAGTAGTAGGAGACTTCAACACAGCACTTTTGGTAAAGGACAGGACATCCAGAAAGAAGCTCAACAAAGACACAGAACAGCGAAATGCCACAATAAACCAACTCGATCTCATAGACATATACCGAACTCTGCACCCAACAGCAGCCAAGTATACTTTCTTTTCCAATGCACATGGAACATTTTCCAGAATAGACCACATATTAGGCCATGAAGCAAGCCTTAACAAAATCCAAAGCATAGAAATACTACAAAGCATCTTTTCTGACCATAAAGCCATAAAAGTAGAAATCAGCAACAGAAAAAGAAAGGAAAAGAAATCAAACCTATGGAAACTGAACAATACCTTGCTCAAAAACTACTGGGTTATAGAAGAAATTAAGGATGGAATAAAGAAATTCATAGAATCAAATGAAAACACATCCTACCAGAACCTCTGGGACACAGCAAAAGCAGTGCTCAGAGGCCAGTTTATAGCAATAAATGCACTCATCCAAAAAGAAGAAAGGGCCATAATCAAAACATTAACACTACAACTGAAACAAGTAGAAAGAGAATAGCAAAAGAAGCCCTCAGGCAGCAGAAGAAAGGAAATAATAAGAATTAGAGCAGAATTAAAAGAAACAGAGAACAGAAAAACAA
>NW_004447980.1:0-1722 GCF_000243295.1 Trichechus manatus latirostris
CAACGAACCCCATATAGGATAGACCCCAAAAGAAAATCATCAAGGCATATTATAATCCCACTTGCCAAAACCAAAGACAAACAAAGAATCCTGAGAGCAGCTTGTGAAAAACAGGAAGTCACATACAGAGGAGAAACAATAAGACTAAGCCCAGATTATTCGGCAGAAACCATGCAGGCAAGAAGGCAATGGGATGACATACATAAAACTTTGAAAGAAAAAAATTGCCAGTCAAGAATAATGCATCCTACAAAACTCTCGTTCAAATATGATGGTGAAATTAGGTCATTTGCAGATAAACAAAAATTAAGGAACTGTGAAAGAAACCAAACCAAACTTACAAGAATTATTACAGGGAGTTCTTCGATCTGAGAACAAACAACATCAGCTCACAGGCTGAAACTAGGATGTGGAATCGTACCAGCCAGATACTAATCTAGGAAATGAACTCTCAAGGACTATCCAAAACCAAAAGAAATACAACAGCGAATCAGAACAATTAATCTGTAAATGACAACAACATCAGAACAATAAAAGAGGGAATAAATGGTGTAGGTATAGAACCTTCTAATAGAGACGAAGGCAAGGCGATACCAAGTAATAACAGACTGCTTTAAACTTAGAAAGATAAGGGTAAATTTCATGGTAACAAAAAAGAAAGTCAACAAACCTATAATCAAAATAAAGAGGAAAAACATAAAGTCTCAGTAAAAACAAAGCCTACAAAAACAAAAGAAATGAAAAAAAAAAAAATCCCAAACAAAAGGAATTCAGCACAGGAGAGTAAGAGGAACAAAGAGAAAGTCAGCACCACAAAAAAAAAAGCACTACAAAATGACAGCAATAAACTCATACCTATCAATAATTACGCTGAATGTAAATGGATTCAATGCAGCCATAAAGGGACAGAGAATGAGTCAATGGATAAAAAAACAGGATCCATCAATATGCTGTCTAAAAGAGACACACCTTAGAAACAAGATGTAAATTTATTAAAAATCAAAGGTTGGAAAAAAATATATCAAGAAAACAACTACCAAAAAAGAGCAGGAGTGGCAATACTAATCTCAGATAAAATGGACTTTAAAACAAAATCCACCATAAAGTACAAAGACGGACACTATACAATGATTAAAGGGATGATCCATCATGAGGATATAACCATAATAAACATCTACACACCCAATGATAGGGCTCCAAAATACATAAAACAAACTCTAATAGCACTAAAAGGAGAAATTGACAGTTACACAATAATAGTAGGAGACTTCAACACACCATGCTCGGTAAAGGACAGAACATCTATAAAGAAACTCAACAAAGATACAGAAGACCTAAAGGGCACAATCAACCAACTTGACCTCATAGACCTATATAGAACACTCCACCCTACAGCTGCAAAGTACACATTCTTTTCCAATGCACATGGAATGTTCTCCAGAATAGACCACTTCTTAGGCCACAGAGCAACCCTCAACAAGATCCAAAATGTTGAGATAATACAAAGTATCTTCTCTGACCACAATGCCATCGAGGTAGAAATTAACAGAAAGAGCAAGGAAAAAAAATCAATTACATAGAAACTGAATAACAGCTGGCTTACAAACCACTGGGTAAGAGAAAAAATCAGAGATGGAATCAAAAAATTCCTAGAATCAAACGAGAATGAAAACACATCATACCAAAACCTTTGGGACACAGCAAAGGCAGTCCTCAGAGGAC
>NW_004447981.1:0-1773 GCF_000243295.1 Trichechus manatus latirostris
AACACAAAGAAAAGGTTTTTCCTCAAAGCTTATTTGCCTTGTGCTACTGTTGCTCCTTGGTTTCCCCTGCATAATTGATAAGCCTGGTTATTCAGTAATGTTTACAACTTAATTAAGTTTGAATGATAGTTAAGATTGTGAGGTAACCCATGTGCAAACTGGCTATGGGAGAAGCATCCCTTAGTTAATCTTAAGGAAATTCTGTGTCAGAGAAATCTGGCATAAGTACTTTCTGGAGTAAAAGAAAAAAGTTGTACCTGCATTACCAAATTGAGTTTGTTTGTTTTACCTTAATTTAGAAAATAATGATTAACTGAGAAGGTATGGGCAAGTGACATTGAGATTACTGAAATAGCCAATTTGCCTGGTGCTTAAACTGTTGTGCAGTAAGGCTAAAAGTTAGTAGAGAATAGCTTCCTGCTAGCAGGGAAGCTTCACTTCTTGAATACCTAAACCAGGCTCAGAGTGTCCTTTGGGGATAACTAGGATTGAAGTTTTTCATTTCTCGGGAGGAGCTCTTCTGTGTGGACTCAGTGCAAAGTAAAATGACAATTTCTTTACTGCTACCAAATATCTATTATGACTTAAATGATTATAATACTGACCCTTTCATCACACAACAGGAGACCACTGCAGTTCTTTTTGTTTTGTTTTATTTTCTGGGTTTCTTCCCCCTTTGTAGGAATCAGATACCTTGTGTAGCAAAAAACGGTTTATGCCAAGCAGAGGTGAATTTTTAGAAACCAGTTCCCAGGCATCTTTGAAACCCATGCTGAAATCCTTTCCCTTGTTACAGACGGCGTAAGAGTCAGTCACAAGGCTGTTAATTGAACTTATTTCTTCTCTCGGCCTGTTTTTCCTGCTTTATCTCTTTCTATCTGAATAGTCAGGAAAAGATTTAATGTTTAATATTTAAACAAAATGTTTAACGTCTACACAGTAAAATTACATGAACTTCAAACCAGTATCGAAACCAGTTGGAAACCAGCTAATAGTTTCTTAATCTCAGACTTAGAGATGAATGTAAACTGTATTCTGTTGAAATGTGCACGTGTTTGATTCATGCCATTTGAAAAACTCCTGCCCTTGTGGTCGTTGTTTAATGGGATCAACTTGTAAAGTGTGTAGCCTGAAAGAAGTCTCCAAGCTAAGAAATTTATTCTAGTATAACTCAAAAACATGAAGCAACTGTCCAGAGTTGGGAGTTTGTCCCAGTGTTAGGGTAGAAGGTGAGATGATAGCTTTCCAAAGAAGGGCCCAGAACACAACCATGATTGTCTTCTATAGGAATTGTTGGGCAGGCCTGATCAAAGGTCTGTATGATTGATGGAAAGGAGGAAAGAAGGGCCAATAACAAGAGTCGGACACTATTGGTAAGAGAGAGTTAAGATTCTGTTAATTACAATCCAAACAGAACTTGTTTTAGGAGTCAAGTTATCTGATAAGATGTTTATTTCTACAGGAAAACTGATGTTTAATGTGCCTTTTTGAACTTCATCTTCTGGCATATGTTTGTATAAAGATTGTTTTCTTCATCTTGTGGTGCTTACTCCTCTGAGCTGTCTCCACAGTCCCAATGCTTCTGCTTTCTTTCGTACCATAAGGGTTTTGCTTTTGCCATCAGATTTTCTTCCCAGGTTTCTTCCATTTTATACAACTTTTGCAGCATGGATCAAACATTGGTTTACTATGCTAATGTATGAAGAGAAAAAAATTATCTAAAGCAAGTGAGCTTTAATGAACAAATCTATATTTTCTCTAAGTTTGAGTAGG
>NW_004447982.1:0-1665 GCF_000243295.1 Trichechus manatus latirostris
CCGTCTCCTGTGAGTCTCTCCTTCTTTGGTGGTAGTGGACTCTCCCTCTCTTCTGGAATTGGCTCTCTTTTAAGGCAAAACTGACCAATCCCCTTGGTGGGCCACAATTACTCTATCACAGTCCCACCCAGTCACCTGGGTGGGATTTATAAGGCCATGGCTATAAAGGCCACACACAAAAGGAATTAATCCACCTCAATAGTTTATTTCAGCTGGGGGCTGGGGTGGGTACTTCAGGCCATCCTCACTGTCTTACTGCAGTGCTAGTTAAATTTCCTATTATAAGACCCAGAGAATGGAAATCTTACGTCAGCAGTCCCAATAGAAAATCAGGATGCCTTGCTAAGTTTCCAGACTTGAGAAGGTCTCAGACACAGAGCCCAATGAGATTAAAGGAGAAACCATTTCCTGTGGGAAAAGACCATGAAATTCTAGAGCATGTGTATATAAAATTGATTTCTCCAGTCCTTCCCTAAAGGAACCTATGGCTGTTTAATCATGCAACTGTTCATTTCACAAAGGAGAATAAGCATATCTTTCCAGGGCTGTTTGATACTGTATCTGAGGTGTCAGTTTCAGGCACTGCAAATATTTGTCACTAATTTTGTTTTATAGTTATTCACCCTGAATTTTTTATGCAATTTAAATTTTATGTCATTTAATTGGATTTATCAATCTTTTGAAATTATCACTTCTTAATCTGTTACTTTTAATGAAATATCTTCTCAGTCTCAACCAATAAATAAATTCTCCATGTTTTCTTCTAATAGTCATGTGGTTTCATTTTACACAGTAAAAACCATGGTTTATTAGTAATTTATTTTAATATATGGTGTGATGAAGAGATCCAATTGTATATTTTTCATATAGGTATCCAGTTATTACTACCCCATTTACTGAAAAATCCTTTTTAGAAGCTGCCTTTGTCATATACTAAAATTTTATATGCACAGTGTCCATTTATGGATTTTCAATCCATCACTGATATGTCTATCAACTTAAATGCCTGTGTCACTCAGTTTTAATTATAAAGTTTAATATTATGTTTAACATTTGATAGAGTGGAGCAGTATTTTGTATTTTTCATTGATAGAGAAATATAGGTTCAAACACTATAAAAATTCCAGTATATGCACTAATAAAGAAATATGACATAGAACTGTCAAACTGCCACAAAAATGGAAAAAGTGTTATGTAAACTAATATCATCAGAAAAGTTATAAAATATAAAAATAAAAAAATAGAAAACAGGATGATGACATCAAAGACATCAATCATACTAGGTATATGAATAATGGTTAGGATAAAGAAGTAAACAAAAAATCTACTCTGTAGATTAGCTTAAACTCATGATCAAACCAACACTATATACAATAAGTTTTATTTATATAAATAAAATATGTTTATTTATATCTAATATAGTTTACAGTGGCTCCAACAATGGTCTCAAACATAGCAACGATTCTGACAGTGGCACAGGACCAGGCAGTGTTTCCTTCTCTTGTAAATAGGGTCACTATGAGTCGGGACCGACTTGACAGCACCTAAAAACAATAATATAGTTTTATTCATATCTCTTTTAATAAAATGGATATTCAAATATTTTGCCAATATGTAATTGGGTGCTTTATCTCATTATTGTGTGGTAATTATTTATATATACTC
>NW_004447983.1:0-1771 GCF_000243295.1 Trichechus manatus latirostris
TTTCTTTGTTTAGTTTTCTTCTCTCTCTTACTCCCTTTTTGTCTTCCTTCATTTCCAGTTTCTTGATTTATTCATTTTTTTCTTTTACCCTTTTTCTTTTTTTTTTTTTTCATTTTTATTTTTCCCCATTTCTCAGGTCTCTCATCTCTCCACTCCAATACCAAGCTCCCGTAGCACTCTTTTTTGTTTGTGTGTATGTCTTTGGCTTCTGTTCCTCTTTCCCATACCCATCTTAGCCACCTCCACACATCACAATCTACCCCCTCTTTCCTGCCTAACTGCACTGTGTGCTAAACATCACACTCCCAAGCAACACAGGCACAGCCTACTGGAACCTGCCCTGCACTGATTCTTGGTCTACACTGTCAGCCTTGGTACGTGCCACAAAAAACCTATCCCAGCAACTCCCCTTCAGCTGGACCTGCCCTGCTGTACCGTACCTGAGTGACTGACCCTGCCCATTGGAGAAGAAGGTGAAAAGTATAGTGCCTACAGACGAGCAAACAACAAAGAACGCACAACCCACCTGCTCAGACATAATCAAATAAAACAAAAAAGCAGGATGAAACAAACAAATCTACAATCAGTAAATGAGGACAATAACCACTTTATGGACCGAAGACAGCAGACAATATCAAAACATTTACAAAAACAAGACAGGATGGTTCCAGTAGGTGTCCAAAATAAAACACCAGATGACCTTCCCATAGAAAAAAGGCACTAGACCTGACTGATAGGGAATTCAAATCTCTAAGATTCAGAATTATCCAAGATTTGAAGCAAAAAACAAAAATGAGGAAAAAATAGACAAATTCATGGAAATGGCAGACAAATGCATGGAAAATACAGACAAAAAATTGAAGAATTCAAGAAAATAATACAGGAACAAAATGGTAAAATAAATTCACAACTAGAAATAATACAAAAACAACAATTAGAAATCCAAATGATAAACAACAAGATTTCAGAAATGGACAGTGTCATAGAAGGGCTGAGGAGCAGGTCTGAAACGATGAAAGATAGGATCAGCAAAATTGAAGACAAACACTTGGATACAACTCTGAGGAAAAATCAGAAAAAAGAACAAAGAAAAATGGAGAAACCCTGAGAATTCTGTGAGATACAATCATAAGCAAAAATCTGCAAGTGATCTGAGTTCCAGAACAGGGGGAGAAAACAGAAAACATAGAGAGGATCATTGAAGAATTGCTGACAGAAAACTTCCCCAATATCATGAAAGATGAAATGCTGACTATCCAAGAAGCTTAACGAACCCCTTACAGGATAGACCCCCAAAAGAAAATCACCAAGGCATATCATAATCACACTCACTAAAACCAAAGACAAAGAATCCTGAGAGCAGCTCAAGAAAAACAAAAAGTCACATACAGAGGAGAAGCAATAAGACTAAGCTTGGATTATTCGGCAGAAACCATGCAGGAAAGAAGGCAATGGGGTGACATATATAAAACCTTGGAAGAAAAAAATTGCCAGCCAAGAATAATATATCCTGTAAAACTCTCGTTCAAATATGATGGTGAAATTAGGTCATTTCCACATAAACAGAAATTAAGGGACTGTGTAAAAACCAAACCAAACTTACAAGACTTATTAAAGGAAGTCCTTCGATCTGAGAACAAACAATATCAGACCAGAGGCTGAATATAGGACACAGGATTGTACTAGCCAGATACCAACCTAGGAAATAAACTCTTAAGGACTATGCAAAACCAAAAGAGTTACAAAAGGGAACCAGAGAGGTTAATCTGTA
>NW_004447984.1:0-1771 GCF_000243295.1 Trichechus manatus latirostris
AAAATTACAAGAAATACTAAAGGGAGTCCTCTGGTTAGAAAATCAATAACATCAGATAACAACCAAAGACTAGAACACAGGACTGAGCAAGCAGATGTCTACTCAGAGAAGTCACAAAAATAAACCAAAGCTAAAACACTGAAAATAGGGAAACAGAGATGTCAATTTGTAAAAGATGAAAACATTAAAAAAAAAGAGGGACTTAAAAATGTAGACATAGATTTTTCATATGGAGAGGAAGACAAGGTGATAGAAAGAAATAAAAGACTGGTATAAACTTAGAAAAATAGGGGTAACTATTAAGGTAACCACAAAGGAAACTAACAATCCTACAAGTCAAAATAAAAAACGAGAATAATGTAAAGACTCAGCAATACAAAATCAACAACAATGAAAAAGATGAAAAGAAAATACATAAAGAAAAATGACTCAGCACAGAAAATGAAGGGGAACAAAGAAACTGTGAACAACACAAAAGAAGTCATCAAAATGACAGCACTAAACTCATACCTATCAATAATTACACTGAATGTAAATGGACTAAATGCACCAATTAAAAGACAGAGAATGGCAGATTGGATATTAGACATATAAGACTTAAAGCACAAGAAAACTAAAAGGATGGAAAAAATATATATCAAGCAAACAACACTCAAAAAAGAGCAGGACTGGAATATTAATCTCTGACAAAATAGATTTTAAAGTAAAATCCATCACAAAGGATAAGGACGGACACTATATAATGATTAAAGGGTCAATACAGCAAGAGGACATAACTATAATAAATATTCATACACCCAATGGCAGGGCTCCAAAATACATACAGCAACCTCTAACAGCATTGAAAAGAGAGATAGACAGCTCCACAATAGTAGTAGGAGACTTCAACACACAACTGTCAGTGAAGGACAGAACATCCAGAAAGAAGCTCAACAAAGATACAGAAGATCTAAATGCTATAATCAACCAACTTGATCTCATAGACATATACAAAACACTCCACCCAACACCAGCCAAGTATACTTTCTTTTCCAATGCACATGGAACATTCTCCAGAACAGACCACATATTAGGCCATAAAGCAAGCCGTAACTAAATCCAAGCATTGAAATATTACAAAGCATCTTTTCTGACAATAAAGCCATAAAAGTAGAACTCAATAACAGAAAAAGCAGGGAAAAAAATCAAACACATGGAAACTGAACAACACTTCGCTCTAAAACTACTAGGTTAGAGAAGAAATTAAGGATGGAATAAAGAAATTCATAGACTCAAATGAGAATGAAAACACATCCTACCAGAACCTTTGGGACACAGCAAAAGCAGTGCTCAGAGATCAGTTTATAGCAATAAATGCACACGTCCAAAAAGAAGAAAGGGCCATAATCAAAACATTAACCCTACAACTGGAACAAGTAGAAAAAGAGCAACAAAAGAAGCCCACAGAAGCCAGAAGAAAGGAAATAATAAGAATTAGAGCAGAATTAAATGAAATAGAGAATAAAAAAACAATTCAAAGAGTTAATAAGACCAAAAGCTGGTTCTTTGAAAAGATCAACAAAATCAATAAACCATTGGCCAAACTGACAAAAGAAAAACAAGAGAGGAAGCAAATAACTCATATAAGAAATGAGATGGGTGATATCACAAGAGACCCAACTGAAATTAAAAGAATTATAACAGAATACTATGAAAAATTGTACTCTAACAAATTTGAAAGCCTAGAGGAAATGGACAAATTTCTAGAAACTCACTACCTACCTAAACTAAC